>NC_134483.1:48796151-48886151 GCF_040206685.1 Ascaphus truei | reverse complement strand
TGCCTCAATGGTGCTACACGCGATGGACGTCACCGGATGTAGACGGGCGGCCATCTTGGTTGAGGCATAACACAGCCGGCACCGGAAGTGGACTGCAGACATGCCGCAGCGCGGACACGCCACCAATGACAGAGGGGGGGGTCCCCTAAGAACGTGAACCGGGGGTTTGAACAGCACACAAGCACACAGTGCAGCAAGGGATCCGGGGGGGGTGGGCGGGAGCCAGGGCCGGCAGCCATCATAGGCCCCCAACAAGGTAAGACCACCAGGTAAACTAGGAAACGCTTCCAGACAGGTCCCAGATAAGCCACAGCAAGGCCACAGGCAGCATACGGCGGTGAAAAAAAAAACAAAAAAAACACACAGGCCAGAATAAGCGTCTCCCCCGAGCACAGAGCAATGAGAGAGAGCCCACTCATAGGGGTAGGCATCTAACTGGCAACCCCCAGCAAGAAAGGCTAAGGAACCCTTTTAGGGTCAAATACCCAGCAGGCGTAGTAAGGGATGAGAAGGAAAAGATGGTCCTGTATAGGAGCTCCCTAACAAAAACGGGAGAATACACTTGCACCCGCCAGGTCCTTCACGCGAGATAGCTGAGGCAAGGCTGGAGAAGGGGGAGAGTGGAGGGGCAGGCATACAAAGAGGGCAAGCAGACACAGGGGGTGGAGGAGCTTGGAGTAGGTCAAGGGGCCAGAACAGATTATAGGGAGTACTGAGTTTATGCATCGTTGATAATGCGGATGTTGTAGTTAATACTGTTTCTTATTTGGAGGCCGGGGGAGGTAGCTCCACGCCCGCCATCGTCATGGGACTCCACATGGGTACCTGGGGAGCAGTCCTCAGGGGGCCCATGCAAGACCCCACTGGGCCGGCAACCATGGGCCAGGAGCAAGTTAGCAAGACCAAAGGAAGAAAGGCCCAGACCAGGAGGGGCAATTCAGGTGGCTGCGGGGACTCAACCCCAGTGGCACACCGAATGTTTTATTTGTCTTTGTGTTGTTTTTTCTATGTTCCCCGTATATGTACCCCTTTGTTTCCCCCCTGCACAGGCCAAAGGAGCACGTGAAAGACCTGGGAACCAGAGGTGCCAGCTGAGAGATGTGTGTCTACACACAAGCCTACATCGCAGGGCGATACCCAGAAAACACCGATGGGTAGGGATTTCACAGTGATCTCACACAATGTGAAGGGTTTTAACAGCCCCCACAAAAGACGTTTGGACATGACTGATTACAAAAAAAGTGACCCCGATATCATCCTACTACAGGAGACACATTTTTCTAAAGATAACTCCCCAAAATACATAGACAGCAGATACCAAACCTGGGTCTCAGCGGCAGCTAACAAAAAAAAGAGAGGTGTCGCGATTCTGGTACACAACCACCTAGCACTGGATATTAAACTCACTAAACGGGATAGTAATGGTCGGTTCATAATAGTGGTGGGTGCTATCCGAGGGCAAATTCTCACACTGGCAAACGTATACGCTCCCAGTGACCATGCTGACACCTTTATGGATAGATTCTTTACGATCCTAAACAAAGTAGCGCAGGGCGGTATAATACTAGGAGGGGATTTTAATCTCACGCTGGACCCGCACGCAGACAGATGCACTCCGGGTGGGCTCAGACACCCAAAAAGCAGAGCCGCTTGGGTCCGAGGCTTAAAAACCAATAGATTAGTTGACATATGGCGCGAGCAGCACCCAGGCGAAAAAGAATACACATTTTACTCACACCCACATGACCGCTACAGCAGGATAGACTACCTCTTTGTGTCCAACAGAATGGTTTCGCAGATCTCCCACACGGGAATCCATGATATTTCATGGTCCGATCATGAACCTGTAGAGCTGCGGTGCACTGATTTCAGACTGGACAGACAAGGAGCGACTTGGAAACTCAATGAGTTACTAATAAAAATCCCCGAGATCGAACAAAAAGTAGGGGATAAAATCAGGGAATATTTCAACGAGAACGTTGGTAGCGTGACGTCTCAATCTACTCTATGGGAGGCCCATAAAGCGACACTACGAGGTGAGCTCATAGGGATAGTGAGTAGGCGGAAGAAAGAAAGGGAACATAGAATTAAAACCCTACAATCTGAATTGACGGCCCTATCTGCCCTCCATAAAAATAACAAACAAGCTAAGACCCTAAAGCTTGATACTAAAATGAAACAAAATTTACTGATGTCCTCCCGAGCTGAGAAGGAGTTGACCTGGTCCAGGCGGAAATTTTATGAAAAAGCGAACAAGCCAGATACCCCACTTGCCAATAAACTTAGGAACGCAAACCGTAATTGTCATATCCAGGCTATTCGGACAAAAAAAGGTGACCTCACTTCTGATCCCAAACAAATCGTGGAAGAGTTTAAAACCTACTACGAGGCCCTCTATGATGGGGCAAAGGTCTCCCATTGTGAGACCACTCATACGCAGTTAAAAACATTTCTAAAGGGAGCGAATCTACCCAGATTGGGCAGGGAGGAAAGGGACGTGCTACAGGAAGATTTTTCCGGTGAGGAAATATCAGAGGTAATTAAAACACTGTAGCCATCAAAAGCCCCAGGCCCAGATGGCTTCTCTAATCTTTACTACAAAAAATTCCGGAAAATTCTAGTGCCTCACCTGGTGAAACTGTTTAACTCATTCCTAGAGGGTGCCCCTATACCTTGCCAAATGCTACATGCGTATATATTAGTGATCCCCAAACCAGGGAAGGACCCAGCAGATTGCAAAAGCTATCGCCCAATATCACTTATCAACTCGGACACTAACATTTTCTCCAAATTGTTGGCTAACCGCCTAAACAAAGTTATGAGAAAGCTGGTCCACCCAGATCAAGTAGGGTTCATTTGCGGGAGGCAGGCGGCAGACAATACCATAAGGATCATTGATCTAATTGATTTGGCGCAACGAAAAAATATCCCGTCTATGGCACTTAGTCTGGACACCGAGAAAGCCTTTGACCGGATTGACTGGCCCTACCTCAGAGAGACGCTTGGGGAGTTTGGCATAGGGGGGAGAATGTTGGGCGCCATTCTAGCTCTTTATCGGGAACCGAAGGCGAGGGTCAGGCACCAGGGCTTCCCTTCGGAAGAATTCCCGATACGGAGTGGCACCAGGCAGGGATGTCCCCTGTCCCCACTTATTTTCGCACTATGCATAGAGCCCTTGGCGGCGCACATCCGTAACAGCCCAGACATAGCAGGACTACAAATACAAGAACAGTCACACAAGGTGGCCCTGTACGCAGATGATATTATCCTAATGTTATCAAAGCCCCTTACCTCCCTGCCGAATGTTTTTAGCTTGCTGGGCGAATTTAACAAGATCTCGGGAATCAAAATTAACCAAACCAAATCAGAAGCGTTAAATATAAACCTGCCAAAGGTCACTGAAAAACTCATTGATCTGAATTTTAACTTCAAATGGCAAGCCTCCTCCATTAAATATCTAGGGATAAATATCACCAAGGACTATAGCGCCCTATATAAAGCCAATTACCCCAAACTGATAAGGACTCTGAAGGAGGATCTCAGAAACTGGTGAGGCTACGCAATTTCATGGATCCAGATCCAGGATCCAGAGCCTCAAGATGAACCTCCTTCCCAGAATCTTGTATCTTTTTCAGACCCTCCCGATACAAGTGGCCAGGGATGACATCCTCCGGTTACAGTCCTCCATGGTGAAATTCATTTGGGGTAACAAAAAACCACGCATTAAATCTAGCACATTAGTTAGACCAACAGTAAGAGGAGGACTGGTGGTACCTTGCTTGATATCGTATTTCAGAGCGGCACAATTAACCCAAAATATACAGCGGCACATGCATCCTAACCTGCGTAGTTGGGCTGAGCTAGAAAAAGCATGCTGCACCCCTGTAGACCTACAAGACTTAATTTGGCTACCAAAAAAGGTACATGGGACCATAGGAGAGCCGCTGGCCGCACTGAGTAGCTCGTTGGCGACTTGGGAGGGTACCAGATATAGATGTGCTCTTACTGCCCAGCACACTTTAATGACCCCGTTTGTGGAGAACCCTGATTTCGCTCCGGGCCTGCCGAGCAGGAACCTAGTCGCTTGAAAAACAAAGGGCCTCACGAGGCTATTACATCTGGAGGGGACACAATCAATAAAATCCTTTGACCAAATTAAATCAGAAAAAGGGATGCCAAATTCTGAATTTTGTAGATACCTCCAGATAAGAGCATTCTACACTAAGATCCCACAATGCCCCCGGCGTACAAAATTTGAGCAGCTGTGTTCAAGAGGAACGGACACCACGGGACTTACTTCTAGGAT
This sequence comes from Ascaphus truei, assembly GCF_040206685.1. Lineage (NCBI taxonomy): Eukaryota > Metazoa > Chordata > Amphibia > Anura > Ascaphidae > Ascaphus > Ascaphus truei. The sequence continues at coordinate 48,881,845 of NC_134483.1, read as the reverse complement.
TTACAGAGAGGTGGTCTGTCCTGGAACTGATGACGACATTAAACTGAGTTATAGAAATAAATGGGAATCAGACTTAGGGGAGACATTAGAAGACGCAGACTGGGCCACAATATTACTGGCAGCAGCTAAAAGCTCCATATGCACTACTTTGAAGGAGAATGTCCTAATGCGGTGGTACCTTACCCCAATGAGATTGACAAAGTTTGTAAAAGATTACCCCCCATGGTGCCCGAAACAATGTGGGGAACAGACAGACTTGCTACATATGCTGTGAGGTTGCACCAGAGTGGCTCCTTTGTGGGAGGAAATCCAAAATTGGCTACAGAGAATTCTCGGACTTGTGGTCCCCTTGGACCCCTGGTTGTTCCTGCTGGGCAGGCGCACGCAGGGGCTGAGCAGACCGACACAGAAATTGATTGCACATTTTGCAACAGCCATGAGGTGCGAAATCGCAGCATTATGGAAGCAACCAGCCACAATTACGAAAATTCGGAACAGAATTTGGTATGTTTGCCCGATGGAGCAATTGACGAGTCTGGTCAATGACACCGGCACAAACTTCCTAAAAGTCTGGGCCCCGTGGCTGGCCCAATCAGATATCCCCGGGGTAGAAGCCACCAATATATTGCTTTGATAGATTGAGATACATTCTCCGCCGAAGCAACGGTACTGACAGTAACCAGACGGGGTACAGGTAGGGGTGACGGTAGAAGGAAATAGAGCTTCCTAAAAGGGTCCTGCACCAATTAGATGCGACACCGGAAGAGGAAAAAGAAGTTAGGCGCTCCTTGTGCGGCCTCTCCCCTCCTCCCCATCTCTCCCCCCCCCCCAATTGTCGGTGCTGTCTGTCCTGTCTGTCAGTTGGTCTTCCTTGTATGTCATAATTTGTTCAGAGCGGGAAAAGGAGGGAAAAGGGACTATGGACACTTGTATGACAATGTGTTGTTAGACAATGTTTGATCTGTACCATGCCCCAATAAAAAAAATTTCTGTTGAAAAAAAAAAATTAACACAGAAACAAAAGAAATAAAATAAAATTATAAAAACCAGTCCCTTTGGAAATCCACTTAGTAGAAAAAATCCAATAAAAATGTATCTAAGCTGGAGAACTCAAAACTACGTGAATAAGTGTGTTAAATAATCACAATACATACAGTTCAGCTACAGGCGCGTAACAACAAGCAAATATGAATGTATAAATGTCCTTGAGTTGGCCCCTAAGGGGTTAAATACAACCTTAGAGTCCAATCTGTTGCCAGAAACAGTCCAAAAAACAAAGTTCCCTCAGTTGGAAGTGCTAACCCAGCACTTGAATGATAACTAAATAGGATGAGAAGAACAGAAAGCGCACACTTCTTGGTGCAATAACGTTTTTACTAGATTAATGAGACAGACAAACAAATAGTGGTAATACACTCACAAACATCCGAATAAAATAAGCAATTAGCCGTAGTTCACAGATCCGCGCTGGAGATATGCCGAGTTGTCCTCACGGGGGGATACTCCGCCTATTGCTGCAGCGCATCCGCTGCTTGCTTCCGCCTTTCCGGTAGCAGGAACCTCCCATTACTCGGCATATCTCCAGCGCGGATCTGTGAACTACGGCTAGTAAAAACGTTATTGCACCAAGAAGTGTGCGCTTTCTGTTCTTCTCATCCTATTTAGAATAAATCCAAGCTGGGGTGGAGGGCTGCTTTCAGAAGGATGAACCAATCCAAACGGAATCTGCAACAGAAGGAACAGAAAGCGCACGGCCCATAGCATAAAATCTATGACATTTATTGACAAGGGATGTAGGGTTCGAGGAAACAGGCTCACTCACAAGGAAAGCATATAAACAGGCATATGTGTACACATATAGTCACCGCCACACCGGGATGGTAAGCCGTCAACAGCAAGTAATAGAGTCCTCAAGTGTCCTCATAAAACTCAGGGAAGACCTGGGTCCTTAGCATGAATAGTCCCCGCATACACAACTGACTCCAATGAGTACACAATGCTGTTAGCCTCCTGCAGCACTAGAGACACGATCCGGCCACGATACACCATCCCCCAGTGATGACGCAATGACGCTGCGAACGTCCTGATGCGTTTCGTCACGTGGAGTGACTTTTCAAGGACACTGAGGACTCTATTACTTGCTGTTGATGGCTTACCATCCCGGTGTGGCAGTGACTATATGTGTTCACATATGCCTGTTTATACGGTATGCTTACCTTATGAGTGAGCCTGTTTCCTCATACCCCATATCCCTTGTCAATAAATGTCATAGATTTTATGCTATGGGCCATGCGCTTTCTGTTCCTTCTGTTTTATATATATATATATATATATATATATATATATATATATATATATACATATACTTATATATATATATAAATATATATATATATATATATATATTCAAAATAAAGGTAAAGAAAGGGTGCATACTGTCCAAAAAGATACAGAAAAAGGAAAAATGGGACAGGGACTTCTCTATATGCAGAAAAGTGAAATTTATAGACTCAACGTTTCGGTCCTGTAACAGGGACTTATCCCTGTTGAAAAAAATGCCTCTAAATCCAGCAGAGAGATGGTTAAGTGCAGCCAGGCAATCAACCAGACTCCAGCTGCCTAATCAGCGCTCTGTGAAATAGTGTCATGTGAGACCCTTGAAGAGGATTCCTTAGCTCAAAAGTGAGCTGACCAAGGAAAGAAAGACTGCAGGTATTCCTTAGCTCACAAGGGAACTGACCAAGGGAAAAGACTACAGAGGTTCCCTAGTCCACAACTTGGTTGATCTGGGGAACACTAGATGTGTTGAGCTGCAGATGGACTGCAGGCTGACAGCAAGACAATGGGGACAAGACCTTAAAACCTGGACACAGACATTGCCATAACACACAGTGGTGTGGACCCAGGAGAGCAGAGAGGCTTCACTACGGACCCTTGCCAGGTCTGCCAATATGGTATATTGTGTAGCTACATAGCATGATAGAAAAAGTCCTTGCCAAACTGGTGTAAGGAAAACAACATACAGGGCATAGTGGAAGTGAAGAGTAACGTTGCTAATAGGTGTAAATGACTATAGTCCAGGGTCTAGTAATAAGGCTCAGTTCTTCTGGGTATATGAACCCTGCATACAGATAGGACCAAGAGCCACGGATCTATGATGTTGATCCCAGACCAGCTAAGTAGTGGTGATGTATTATACTACACACTGCCACCTTGTACACTCTGAAGGAAAACGAGCTGACTCAGTATGGAGTCTATCACATACCACCGCAATGTAGATACTAGTTGTATCCTGGTTTCACATTGAACAGTGAAAGAGTGATTTTGTTGATACCAATTTCTTTTGAAGTTACAATAGTACAATTAATAAATATCGAAAAATAGTGCACAAGCAAATTTATTGGGAACTCTTTGTGACCGTGCAAAACCCAAGACAATGTTACTAAACTGACCTAACACATCATTTGAAGTATTCCTGCCAGATTGAGATGAAGCTGCTATAAGAGATTACTTACACAATGTCTCATTTAACCTGGGTCACACAGTACTCCTGCTATGAAATGAACATTACCTAGACAGAGAACCAGAGTTAAACGTAATATTATGTTTTCCTGCACATTTGTTTCAGCATTGCTGACCTTCCTGCTCACTCGTGAACTTTACATGACCCATCAGTCTTGTGCTATCAGTCTTGTTTTAGTGCTGGGCTAATGCACAAGGGACTCCAATCATTAAGGTTACTCTACCTGATTACAAAAGAACTTAGACATAACTCAAACTTAGAGAGGTCATATAACCAATGGCAGTCATTTCTCATCTGTCTTCATAACAAAGTTGAACAGTGTTGGAAATCGAAATTGCTATTACAGAGCAGCTTTGTAGTTTTATAGGGTTAACTAGGGTTTTTGCAGGGGGAAAAGTGCAAAAACTGTAAGAAAATTCAAAAAATATTAATTTACAGTATATAATCAGCTACAATAACCTCAAATCTGGCAACCATTCCTACATAGATTGGATTCTAACCTCTTCTCCCAAAAAAATCAATCCTCTTGTATCCTACGACATTTTGAGTGACCATGCAATTGTGTATTATGTAAAGGAAATCAAACCACTCAAGTCAAACCCTAAAGTTCTATTCACCGGAACATTTAGAAACTTTAACCCACAAAAATTTCTGGCTTGATCTTACCAACTACCCTTGGTACATAATCAACTTGAAACCTTACCATTCTGTGCTTGTTTATTTCCAAATATAGTTCTTAAAAATATGTGATACCCATGCCACACTATGCAGAATAACAGTATGGCAGAACCACTGTCACTGGGTTATTGCACTTTACCATTTTAAGGATGCCATGTGGAAAATATACAAAGTAACTGGCACCACCAAGGATCTTAACTACAGATGCCTGCGGAATACATCCACAAGACAAACAAGACATGCAAACGCCCAATATTACTCTGACAATCTTTACCAAAATATATCAAACCTAGAAAACTTATAGAAGGTCATCAACAATATATTCCAGCCTTCTAGCCACCAACAACCATCTATCATTAAGGATGATATTTATCTGACAAATCACATTGACATTGCAAAAGCATTCAATGAGTACTTTGTGAGGTGTGCTACTTCCCAACTATCAAGGCACAACCCTAACTACAATCATGAAGCTCAATTTGTCCCAGTATCTGCAGAGGAGGCTACACACAGGCTCCTAATATTAAAACTAAACAGCCAATGTGGACCTGACCTACTGCAATAATGCCTTTGACCTAGTGCCCCAGTAATTGCCATACCGCTTGCCTCCCTAATCAACTCTATTTTGTCTTCAGGCCATATTCCACAGACCAGGAAACCACTGGAGTTGTCCCAGTCTACAAAAGTGGGTACCCACTAGAGACCAATTTATCTTCTCCCAATAATATCAAAAGTCATGGAAAATGTATCCAATTAAGTGATTACTAAACGAAGACAAATTTCCTTAGCCAATTCAAATCTGGTTTTGGCCCAAACCCCTCCACGGTGTCTACCCTCTTAAAATGAGATTCAGTGTGGAATGAAACTGGGACAACTAAGTGGTGCAATATTCCTAGATTATGCAAAGGCTTTTGATCCTGTTGATCATGTTATCTTGTTAAACAAGCTTCAGTGCTCTGGAACAGGGGAATATGCTTTAAACTGGTTTCACTCCTACCTATCAGGTAGCTCCCAATTTGTGTTTATCTCAGGCTCTATCTCCAACCCCTTGGATATCACCTGTGGGGTCCCAGAAAGGCTCTGTTCTGGGGCTCCTACTCTTTTCAGTCTTCATTAATGATCAATCTACAACTTGTAAGGCAGCTTCAATGCATATGTTTGTGGATGGCACAATCTTAGGCACGTTCTATAGTGCCAGGCGCGTGCTGCGCCGTGCGCACGCGTGGATTTTTAGTTGGCTGCCGTCAGTCACCCTTTCTATACAAGGGCCGCGCGTGCACGGCAGGGAGAGGGGAGCCGACAGCGGCGAAGATGAGGAAATTCATCTTTTCGCGCCGCTGCCTACGCTCAAATGTGTGTATATGTGTATGCGTGTGTGTGTGTGTGTGTGTGTGTGTGTGTGTGTGTGTGTGTGTGTGTGTGTGTGTGTGTGTGTGTGTGTGTGTGTGTGTGTGTGTGTGTGTGTGTGTGTGTGTGTGTGTGTGTGTGTGTGTGTGTGTGTGTGTGTGTGTGTGTGTGTCAAGGATTGCAAAACAAAAAAAAAATATTTATTAAACTTTTTTTTTTTTTTTTTTAATCTAATTTAGGATTTTCTTTCACTCACACAATCCATACACACACATACACACACATATACATTACCTGTAGCTCCCGGCACTATATACAGGAAAAGCATGCGGCAGGTGCACGCGCGTTTGCATAGGAACGCGCGGCCACACGGCCGCATGCTGTATATAACAGCCCTTATATGCACACATCCCCAACCTCACTGACCTTGAACACATACTTGAATCTAATTTTTCAAGACTTGAATACTGGATTTCCCGAAACAAACTATTCCTGAATACTGCCAAAGCTGTATTGATGTTTTTTTTGAGTAAGGCTAAATTTCGAAAGCTTACAATGGCAGAGCTACAGATCAGAACCAACTCTAACACCATTCTAGCCCCTGCCACTAGTTTTAAGTATCTGGGTATATGGTTTGACTCCCACTTAAAGCTGCAGTTCAGTTTTTTTTTTTTTTTTAATTCAATAGTTTCATGTGGGCAATCTCTAATTACCTAAAGAACTGTATAGCTGCCAGTCAATACGTTCTCTATGTATTGATTGGCGAAATCTTTAGATATGGGATATGTTTTTCCTCTGCTTCTGTCACTCAGTGGAAGCTCATGAATATTCATGAGCACTCCTGCACTGACGTGCTAGAGGGAGGGCAGGGCTGACAAAGGGGTGTGCCAGGGCTTGTGACAGGACATGAAGGGGCAGTGCCTTAGAAAATGGTTGTTAAAATAGAATACAAGAAAATTGGTCTTTCAAAGTTGTTGTTTTTAAAACAGAAAATGCTAAAAGTATTTTTTCTTACTACAGAACTGATTTATTAAAAAAAACACACATGCAGGATATTGATTGAACTGCAGCTTTAACATCCGGGTTGCATACTGATACTCTGATATCCAAAACCTATGATAAACTACTGTAGGTATACTTTATAGGTCTAAATCTTCCCTTAGATCCGTTGGTCAGAAAGTGCATCATCCAGCAGATGCTAATGCCAATTATAGACTATGGGGACATAGTAAAAGGTACAGCACCCCAAACCCACCTTAGCAAACCAGACACCCTCTACAACTCCATCTTCCACTTTGTATTACAATGTAATTACAACACACATCACTGCAAAATGCTCCAAGAACTAGATTGGCTATCCCTTGTGTCCAGACACAGAATACATTTTTCATGTCTTGCCTTCAAATACTATCTGGGCAAGCTACCAGCCTATCTGAACAAGCACCTCACCCCTACCACATGCAGCACTTATCCCCTGAGATCTGACTCAAAAAGACTGTTCATGTCCCAAGGTTCAACAAAGTATCCTGCCGCTCCTCCTCCTCTTACCGTGCATCCCTGAACTGGAATAACCTACAGTACCAGCGACTCTCAAAACCGCCTCCAGTATAAATAATTTCAAGACTTCAGACGGTTCTCATTTTAATCTTGTCTGTAATTGTCACATACGCCCATCATCATATTATCTCTAACTGTCCATGAAATGTCTGTAAATTGAATGTATAACCTCTGTTCATTTAATGTAACCATGTATTGTCACTATAGCTCTGTGCCAAGGACATACTGTACTTGAAAATGAGAGGTAACACTCCAATGTATTATTTCCTGGTAATACAATTGATAAATAAATACAAATAAATGATTGAGCTTTAAATAAAAAAATACAAAATATAGTGTATAGACAGCACTATAATGATCCGCTCTATGAAAAGTAATATAGGAAGGTGGTGCAGTGGGAACAAAGCAGGACCTTAAATCCCACAAAAATATAACAAAAATACACAAATAGTTATCAGCACTAGGATAAAATTACGAGAGAAGAGTGATATTAAAAGCAAAAAGTATTTCACAAACAGGTAGAACCCGGTAGGAAACGTTGTGTAATTTGGTATTTGGAAAGTTTAAACCTCCATTTATTTATTTTTTTGTCTGTTGCAGTTTTAACAGGCTAATTCGCTGTTTGTTGTTCCTTATGACATTTTAAAATGCACTATTTAATAGTTTTATATGTTTGATTTTGATGTAGAGCAGAAGTATTCGAATTTTATATAGTAGCTTCAGAAACGAAATCATATTTATTAGGTTACAGTGGCCCGTGAATGAAAAAGGTGGTTTTTGACATTTTTCAAGATCCTGCAAAATGTGTTGAATGATTGGTGTGAAGTTTAGGGAGTATAACAAGTCTAATTGTTTAGGAATTTGGATTCCCAAATACTTGATTGCTTTGGTATTCCATTTGAAGGGTATTTTATCTTTCCAGGAGTTGATGTTAACATCTGACAGGAGAATAGTGAAGATAGGAGTTGATGAGTCTTTCTCTATCTTGAGGATAAGGTGTGTGTCAATAAGTTCATGGATCCAATTCTTTGTTCCAGTATGTATTCAGAGACAGATACAGAGTACAGCAACACAGCATCATTCTTTACAGACATCACAGCAGGCATTTTAGCAAGTTATGAATGGAGAATTGGTCAGTGTAAGTTCCAAGTAATTATGAATTCAACATACACAGGATCACCTTTATATATTCCAGGACATCTGGACAAGATCCATATATGTATACATGTTTTTCTCCATGTTCGACTCTATTAATACCTCGCTCTTGTACTTGACCTTTGCTCTGTTTTCAGAACATAATGTTTTCCCCATGTACCATCTGTCTCCCAATCTCTGATATATGTCTTCTTAATTTAGTATCTATTCTTTTCTATTTAGCCATGCGCTGTAATATTGCCCATCTGCATATATTCCCCACATCTACTAATAAAATATATGTGTGTGTGTGTGTGTGTGTGTGTGTGTGTGTGTGTGTGTGTGTGTGTGTGTGTGTGTGTGTGTGTGTGTGTGTGTGTGTGTGTGTGTGTGTGTGTGTGTGTGTGTGTGTGTGTGTGTGTGTGTGTGTGTGTGTGTGTTGAAACAATATGCCTTTGTGTGTATATAGACAATGTGGCGTTTCTCTCTTTATCAAGATTTGGCATCATCCTATCTTCCAATAGCTTCTGATTTTTCAAACTGTGCAGTATTTTGAATCCTGAGACTTCCCCAAATGCCAAAATGTTGTCAATAATATCTGGTATTAGTGACTGTGGGTCACTAATGAAGAAGCAACATGTCATCAAATGCTGAGACTTTTATTTCTGTGGTATTTACAGATGTTGTAGAACATGATGAGGGAGCGGTACACATTATATGTGTAGCCATGTATAAAAATGGTATACAGCTCCTTCTCATGCTGGCAGTAAACCTAGTAAGTATGCAAGGTTGCCAGCAACAATCATGGAGGTTTGCCCTCACACCCTGGTGAGGTGTCATATGTAACAAGGGAAGTGACAACATGCTCTGTGTCCACTGTTAGTGACACAAGAGGTGTGTATTTTCTGAGTCTATATAAGACACTGCACTGCTAAAAGTTAGTAGGTTAATCAAGGATTCAAGTTCAAGGAGTGTCTGCAGCAGTTCAAGGCTGTCAGATTCTAGTGCTAGCAGACTTCACACTGTGTTCAGGGACCTGACGCAGATGGTGATCTCCCTTAATAAAGATGCCCTTGTTCACTACAACCCTTCTGTGTGAGTGTGGAGTCATTCTACAGAAGGAGGTACCACAGAGGAGGTCCCCATCAGATACATCCCCCTGCGGCCGCAGAGATCCTGATGGGGTGGAGGCGCTGCATCGTATGTAAGTAAGACTCAGGCACACTACCTCAGACGTCTGTCATGCTGATATCCCCATACCAACCCAGCGGGAGACTCAGGAGTCCTGTAAGCCAGCAGGTGCACCACATATCACACATCCATGTAATTGGGGAATTTTCTACATATGGGTCAGGAGTTGTAGGGCCCAGGGAAAACACCGTTACATGTGTGTAACTGGTGTTCCCTGTGAACACAGACGCTACTAATGCTGTATATTACCTATGTGGCCCTCAGGAGCCTAAGCCTCCGCTCGGGGATCCTGGGGTACATATATAAGGGCAATCTCGTGGTGCAACGCCTCCACCTGTGAGGGATCCCGACAGGGCGGGAGGGGCCCCTCACAGGACTCAATCCAATGACACACGCTTGGTATGAATAAGCAAGAATAACCTTTACTGAACATGCATATATACTGTATAACTCTTATACTCAATAAGTCCCAATGTCCTTCACTCCCACTTATGAGTGTATGCCCTTTGCCCACCACCGTGTACCCCCACACCGTGTCCACAGAATAACCCTTGTCACGTGGTCAGTGCTGCCACTATGTGTGAGTACTGTCACTGTGTGTGAGTACTCTGTAGGTGGTGCACGTGCGTAACAATACCTGCCCAGTGCGACAGGCACCTGGGCATTCAAAGGATCTTCAAAAAGGATCCGACGAACTTCTGGATGACGTCCAGTATCACCCGCGTGGTGATCGGTCAGGCAGTCCCTGGATACAGTTCCGCTCTCTCTGCGGTGTAGGCCTGATCCCAAGCCTCTTGGTAGGAAGCGCAGCATCCACTGTGTCCCTAACTGTAATACTGACACTAAAGGGGCAGGTTCCCTAACCTAGGGCCTGTCCCTGCAGTAACACAACCTGGTATATGGCTCAGGACCTAATTGGGGCCTAGGGGGCTGCTGGCCTAATGCAGTGGGCCACAGACCCCTGCACTCACCTCCTACCCCTAGCTCTTCCTGGTAATTACTGCCGTCTCAAAGCGTGCAAAATGTATCTATCTCCTCAGAGCAGGGAGATACTGCAGGTGTATGGATAGAATCCAGTCTTGTCTAAGATGACATCTTGGATCAAGCGCTGTGTATATTTTTATATATATAAAATCAAAAAATAAATAGATGATACCGTTCTGTGGCTAACGAAATGCTTTTATTTGTGCGAGCTTTCGAGATACACTGATCTCTTCTTCCGGCGATGTTACAATGAATGAAGCAAGCAAAAGCTATACTATAAACAGTGTCTATTGGAATGTTATCTGTGCTGGTCCTTCCCCCGGTGTGGATGTGTTATATGGCTGGAGGTGTCAAAAGGTTCCTGAAAGCAAGTGATGAAAGAGTGTGTATGTGTATCAGTGTGAATAAAAATGAATGGAGAGCCCACAGTATGTACAGTGCTTTACAAGAGACAGTCCTGTTGGCGAACATTTCTCTGACTCTGGCCATAAGATGAACGGTATGATTAGGGGCTATATTTCTATCCTCCTCCTGTGTGTAATTCCTACTAAGGGCAAAAATGAAAACAAAGAAAAACCTGGCGCCAAAAGTTAATTGGATAATCCTGTACTCCTCAGGGGATCAGCACACTTGCTTGACAGGCCATATAGGGGAAAAAACACAAACAGACACAGATCATAGTGCAACACTGTAGGGTTAAAACAGGTCTACACTAATACACACACTGCACATATAACATAGAGACTCCTAGTGACTATAAAAACTAATTTATTAAATAAAAAGAACTATGCCATAAAATGGTTTGGACAAATAAGCACACCGCTGGTCATCCAGATGTGAAAAATCAGAGCCCTACTTACAAGCAGCAAGGCAAATACAGGCAATGCAACAAAGAGTCTTCCGGCTGCTGCTGATGTCTTTGCAGAGATGTAATTCCTGCTACACCGTGACTTTCGTGCTGACTCTCCCTCCAGGGGTTAACAGGAACAGTGGCAGTGTTGCCAGGAGTGGTTGCCAGGTTGCCAGGAGTTATCATGGGTTTTCCCCACTTCTGACACTGTGCTGAGTAAGTGAAGGTAGGTCACTTGACCCTGTGTCCAATCAAGAGGCACAGGGGCAGTGCCTACTGGAAGCTACAAAGAGCAGTGTCACTTCCTATTTAGAAACTGTCTGTCTGGACAGTGTAGAGAGTGAGTTAGTTAGGTTCCTGATGATTGGAGCTGATAGTGAGCTATAACTGGAACAAATACCTCTTACCCTGCATAGGGGGTAAGGGAAGAACTAGCCCCACTCTGGATGGCCCTGAGTCCAGAGTGGAGGCAGGGACCATCCTAAGGGAGAACAGCTAGAAGGCTGGGTATATTAATTGTATCTAACTGCTGCTGCTGCTTGTGCTGGAGACTGAATAAAGAGTCTGTTGTTAAAAAGGATGTATAGTGTGAGACTGGAATCTCTCATCCCTGGGAGGGGATTTCTGTGGTAGGGATACCACCCCGTATCCCTGGGGCTTACTACAGATGGAGGCGCTGCACCATTGAAGAAGAACGAAGGCATCCACCCCAGAAACCTGTCCTGTTGTTCCCCCATGTCACCGCGGGAGACTCAGGCCCTCCTGTTGCCAGCAGGTATGCACCACACTGAGACATGTAGCCAGACCACAGAACACCTTAGGGGGCCCGATCTGCGATTGGGTGGGGGTCGATGGGTTACACATATAACGCCTCCCGCTCCCTCATCCTGTTCTACAACTATCTGCAAGACAAAAAGAAAACTCTTTCCTATTGAAGGTTGAGTGGGACGCTTTTGTTTTATTGCATATACCTTAATCACTTCTTTGATTGTCTGATACTAAGGTGTATTCTACAGTACATACCGGTATTACTGTTTAAGTGCACTTCCACAATTTACCACTTGGGGTCACTTTCAGCCTATTCTCTATTCCTCTACAGATACAGTATCTGTAGTGTGATTGTTGTTACTGCTGTAAGCGCCAGTCCTGTTGCTTCTTTCTGTGATGTATTTACAGATGTAGCTGTCTGTTCTCTACCGCATCACGGGACAAAAGCATGGCCATCTTGCCGAACACTCAGCAAGATGGTCCATAGCAGGCTGTAATGGCCCATCGAATTAACACAGCGAGGGTCCCTGCGTTTAAATGGGACTCGCGTTGTGTGAATCCTACCGGGTTATACCTGTCTGTAAGAGATGCGTAGTAAGAGAGACTGAATCAGTCACTCCACCTGCGTGACTCTAATAGGTGATAGTGGGGCTTTTATTTTATTTCAATAATACAGTATTGTAGCAGGGGGTCTCCGGAGCTGAACCGCATTGATTTCAGGTCTGGGGACCTCCTGCTTCCCGAATTACAGGCACCGTTATGGGGTGCCGATATCTCGACGGCAATGTTTCAATTCTCCCGTGTCACGGCCAACGTGATCGGGGGATTTAAACAAAGCAGAGGGATACCGGCACCCCATATCGCGGCCTATAACTCTGGAAGCAGGGGGTCCCAGGACCTGAAATCAATGCGGTTCAGCTCCGGAGACCCCCTACTACAATACTGTATTATTAAAATAAAATGAAAGCCCTGCTTTCGCCTATTAGAGGAGCGTAGGTAGAGTGATTGATTCAGTCTCTCTTACTGCACGTCTATTACAGATCGGTGAAGCCAGGTAGGATTCACATAGCATGACCCCCACTTTGTTAATCCAATGGGCCATTAGTGGCCAGGGCTGCCAACAGGGGGGGCAAAAGGTACGGGCGTCCTGGGCCCCGTGAGCCGCAGGGCAAGCAGGGAGTCTGGCCTGCCGTCTGTGGGCTCGCTCCCCCCTCCCGCTCCCAACGTGAGACGGAGGGTAGGGAAGCGCCAACCCAGCATCCCCCGTGCGCGTGCGCCAACCCAGCATCCCCGCGCACGTGTGCCAAACCAGCATCCCCTGTGCGTGCCTCCTGCCCAAGGCAGCAGCTGCAGGGGATGCTGTAGCCGCCCGCCCAAGCACCAACCTAGCAGCAGCCAGGGGGGGGGGGGTGCCACAGCCGCCCGCCAGTCTCGCGCCACGCCCCCCAAGCCCACCTCTGTGCACCAACTCAGCAGCAGCTGCGGGGGATACTGCAGCCGCCTGCCAATCTCGCGACCCCCCCCCAGCCGCCCACCTCTCGTGTGGCCCCCGAGCCAAAACCTCCCATGCGCCCCCTGAGCCCACCTCCCGTGCCCACTTCCCGTGCCCTCCTCCCCCGAGCCCACCTACCGCTGCCACTGGGATATCGGGGCAGGGGGGGAAGTGTCTGGCGGCAAGGAAGCAGCTCCCACCCGGTCAAGGTAAGTCACCCATCCCACCCAGTAACTCAACCCACCCCACCCCGTCACTCAACCCACTCCACCCCGTCACTCAACCCACCCCACCCCATCACTCAACCCACCACACCCAGTCACTGTCACCCACCACCCAGTCACTGTCACCCACCACCCAGTCACTGTCACCCACCAACCAGTCACTGTCACCCACCAACCAGTCACTATCACCCACCACCCAGTCACTAAAAGTCACTAACCCACCCATCAACCCAGTCACTAACCCACCCACCAACCCAGTCACTAACCCACCCACTCAGTCACTAACCGAGTCACTAACCCACGTACCAAGTCACTAACCCACCCACTAACCTACCCAGTCAATAACCCAGTCACCCACCCAGTCACTCAGTCAACCACCCACCCAGTCACTCAGTCACTCAGTCACCCACCCAGTCATTCACTCACTCACTCAGTCACCCACACAGTCACTCACTCACTCACTCACTCACCCAGTCACTCAGCAACCCACTCACCCACCCAGACAGGCAGTCATCTGTCTTTTATTGAAATTATACAAATAAACAGGTTGCATTGTAATATTTTTTTCTTTATCACAATAAGAAAACTGTTAAGTAAAAGTTGCACGCTAAAAAATATTTTTTCGTGGTAGGTGTGCTATGGGTTCGGGGGGGCCTTGATCCTTTCATTTGTCCTGGGCCCCATGATTTCTGTTGGCGGCCACTGGAATCTTGCGGGTTGGGAGAGGTTGCCATGCAAAACATGCAAGGCAAACGGTAGAGAACAGGTAGGTACATCTGTATGAAGATACCTTCAAATTATTCCATGGATTTGAATTATCTGATGTGTGTGTCTAGGTTTAAATTCAATTACGTTGGAGAGAGGGGGCAGCCCTGTCTGGTACCTTTCCCTAACATAAAGGATTAGAATTGAGATTGGTTTTTTTTAATATACTGCTGCGGCTCATTTTATTCTAACACATCGCCGGTTTTTCCCCGGCTTTTTCCTGGAACGCGACGCACTTCAGCGGGAGCATGCCGCATTCATTTTGCATTCTCAGCCACGGGTCATGCGCGGGTCATGCGCGGCTGACACGCGGTTGATGCGTTTATTGAGAGTGGTTTGGATTTAATAGGTTGCAATTCTTCGCGTGCCCGCCAGATGGCAGATATTCATGAATTGTAATGCGCATGCGCTTCAGTAATGTGTCGACTTGCAGGTGTTTCGTTTAAAAAAGATACCACAGTGTGCTATTGTAAATTGGCCTTGAGACTGAAGGAAGAGTTTGCAATAATGTATCAATTTAGGCTTTTCATATTAAAGAAAGACAAAGACCAGTTTCTGTTACAGTATTCTCCAGAGAGCCTCCGCCGTGAGTGTTCAAGTGCAGCTCGCTTTCCAAAAACCCGACAGAAGTTACGCATATTTGATATGGGCCGCGATTAATGCAACAGATGATAAGATGGCAACAGTTGTTCAAATTTATCAGTATTTTATCGAAAACTATGACTTTTACAAATTTTCGCCAGCTCCTCATACGTGGAAGCGTACAATAAGGAAAAGGTTATGTAGCGATCCCTGTTTTTATCGTATTGAGCCACAATTTATTGGAGGGTATTGGTGTGTATCACCGGCTTTTCCTGTATCTATGATCATGCAGACGGCAAAAGGCGAAAGGTCGTGTTAAAACCAACTAAGAAATGACAGTCGCTGCCAAGCAATGCACCAGCACCGGCTTTCAATAACGGTCCCACCGTCGGTGACAACCCTTGCTGTCTGTCCAGCGAGCCTGAGCCGGATTTCGCGTGCAGTTTCGATCAAGCTTGCATGTACCTAAGCAATTTCCAGCCTCATCAGCTGACTACAGGTGTAGTCGTCCCGCTGCCAACTATCGACGTGGATGATCAAGAACACTGGACTGGCAGTGGCCCAGCGCCGGCGCCAGCTGAATGGGAAATTCTATGGTGAGTATTGTTGCCGTATTATTTTCTGTGTTTTTTTTATTTTGACAATACAGTATCAATATCGGTGCGATTCAAAAGTCAAGCGATTCTCCTGTAAGCAATATAATTGGCTGAGCGGCTTCTCCAGTACTGTACTGCAGATACTGAACAATTGGTGGAACGCTAGGCGCATGCGCATTAGAACCTTCTTGAAACGCATATGCGTGTCATTACATCGACGGTAGGCGCATGCGCATGTGAACAGGAGACGCCCCCCGAGAAAATTATTGCGGGACTGGCTGGGAACGTCTTTATGGGACTGACCATTACAGTAAAACTTTTCTTTTTGTTTTTCCTCCGAAAAGAAAACGGCTAATGGAGGGATTTCGATGGATAATATCGCTTTGTGTAACAATGCCTGCACATTGCTGAATCAGATTTAAAAACCCACGTACCGGAGTCTACAGTTTAATGGCCGTTGTTATTGATTAGGATAGAATACTGTACCTGAAACAGTATGCTGATGTTTTCCGGCCGTACAGTATACAATACTTTTTTATATACAGTATACTGTGTAATAACCCCGAAAAAATAAAAACTATGCATTTATTCTACATGTATTACAGTACGGTACATACAGTATGTGTCTTCTATACAGTGCCAGTACATAGTGTACAGTATGTGTCTTCTATTTTTTTTAATACTCTTGTACTGAGCATGCCTACAGTATACAGTACAGTATGCCTGGACAGTAGTGTACATTCTAGAAACACTGTATTTTGTTACAGTAGCAAAGGAGCCAATGGAACAATGTAAAACAAATCAACATGTTTTTTATTGGTGGAGAAAGTACAAAAACATTTATTTACAAATACTGTACAATGTAGAAACATTTTAAGTGCACAGCAATTCAAAACATCAACAGGTGTATGGTTTACTGCTACAGTAGTGAAAACATTTAGATATAGAAAGTAAAAAACATTTATGTCAGTCAGTATGGTTTACAGTCACATGTTTTAAAAACAAATTTTTATTCATAAAATATACAAAACGCACCATCTCCTTTATTAAAGAACGGCAAGTCAAAACATATACTGTCGGATGGTGTGCAAAACAGTCTGCACCAGTACAGTCCTCGAGGGCAGCAAACAGGCCCGGTTTTCAGGGTAACCTTTGAAAACCATGCCTGTTTGCGGCCCTCAGGGACTGGAATTGTGCAGGTCGTGTGTGTGTGTGTGTGTGTGTGTGTGTGTGTGTGTGTGTGTGTGTGTGTGTGTGTGTGTGTGTGTGTGTGTGTGTGTGTGTGTGTGTGTGTGTGTGTGTGTGTGTGTGTGTGTGTGTGTGTGTGTGTGTGTACAGCAAGTTAAAACATTTCTGTATAAATGCAAGTTAAAACTTACAAACTTGTTTTATTAATACAAGTTAAAACACACAACATCTCCTTTATTTAAATACAGCAGGTTAAAACATGTACAGTACCATACAGTACAGTTCAGCACAACAGTATGGTCTTACCTGTGATTAAAAAAAATCTTTATTCATAAAATACAGTATACAAAACGCAACATCTCCTTTATTAAAGAAACATATACGGTACAGTGGGATGGTGTGCAAAACAGTCAGTCAGGCCTGCACCACTACAGTCCTCAAGGGCAGCAAACAGGCCCGGTTTTCAGGACAACCTTGAAAACCGGGTCTGTTTGCGGCCCTCCGGGACTGGAATTGTGCAGGTCCTGTGTGTGTGTACAGCAAGTTAAAAAATTTCTGTATAAATGCAGGTTAAAACACACAACAACATCTCCTTTATTTAAATACAGCAGGTGAAAACATGTACAGTACAGTTCAGCATAACAGTGTGGTCTTACAGTACCCGTGATTAAACCAAAAAGTCCACCAGATTGTCCTTCCATGGCCGATTCCTTGCATGGTGCAAAACGCCATTAATGCAGTCTCGGACGCCTTTCATTACAGGATCTGTAATTGTATAAAAGCGCTGCATTTCATCCAGAATGGTCTTTCTTAAATTGGCAGGAAGCGCCTTTTTTACGCGATTTCCTTCGTAGTTCACTCTGAAGGCCCAGTCGCAGTACAACGAGTAGGGCACATGGTGCTTAAAAAGTAACAAGGCATACTTGTGGGGTGCACCAGCACTCATCACCCTATACTTCTCCCTGAGTGCCGGTGGCAGATTGCACAGGCTGATGTCGGGCACCGTATCGATGCAAGCGAATGTAGGTCTTCTGCGAGCAGGTGTGCTTGAGGCGACGGGCGAGGGTAGGTTGTCTGGGAGGAAGCTTTCCTCCTGTCTTGGTCGCTGTGTTGTCTCCTGGCATGGTCTTGACGGGGTTGTCATGTCCTCCTCAACAGCATGCATGTACACTACATCTTCTGGTGGAGGGGGTGCGCTTGGTGATGGAAGGGGGTCAATGCTCGCATTCATCACATCCATGCCACCCTCCTGCTCAGGTGTCGGGGAAACAGGGGCATGAACACCGAGCAAATTATGTATACCCGCTATGTCAGCCTCTATCTTCTCCATCCATCGATCCATCCGTTTATCCATATGTTGCATCCATTGATCCATATCTAGCATCCGTTGATCCATATGTAGCATCCGTTGCTCCACATTTAGCATGGTCTCCAGAAGCAGATCTATCTTTGCCAGCACAATAGAGTTCCCGGGGATATCCACACTTATCCCATTCAGCATCCGGTCTAACGAGCTGCTTCTTGTGCATGGCGTGTGGACATCTGGGTGGATAGGTGCAACGGAGGATGAGATGGGGGTTCCATGGAGAGAAGCGGCAGCGTCATCAAAGAAGGGTGGAGGAGGTGACCTGTGGATATCCGGTAGAGGAGAAGCGGCAGCGTCGTCGAAGATGGATGGAGAAAGTGACCTTTGGATTTCCGGGCAAGAAGCAGAGTCGTCTAAGAGCAAAGGAGAAAGTGACTCGTTGATTTCAGAGGCACCAGCGGCAGCGTCGTCGGATAGAACTGGAGAAGATGGCCTGTGGGTTTCCGAGAGGGTGGTGGCAGCGTCGATGACGAGGGGTGGAGAAGACGGGCTGCGTGACAGCGGCGGCAGAGTCGTCGAAACGTATGCGAGGAAGCGGTTTGCGGGTTCGATGGGTTGGCTCCCATTCGTTTTGCGTCGAGAGTACATCACCGTATTTCTTCTTGACATAATAAGGCTGACGTCTATGAAAACCCTTAGCCTTTGGGGTCAGCAGAAGGTTTTCTTTATTGGCCTTAGCCTTTTGCTTTGGCATTGGCGTGGAAACGGCAACCGCCGTTCGCTTTTTCTGAATGACAGGCATGGCAGAGGCGATTGGGTTCCTGCGTCCGTTGAATCGGGGTTGATCCATGGAAGCAGATGGCATAATGCAGTATCTGGACAAGGGCAAGTTCAGATAAAGATCATGGAGTGGTGGGCTACTGTATGCAAAGTGTGTAACCTTTTATGCATGGCGGCAAGGTACAGGTGTTGAAAGTGGGCGTACTCTAATGTGAGTCATTACCGTATAAATACACCATCCATTTTGTGGATTTACTGCACATTGAATACACATCGACTAAACATCGAATATACATTCTTGTGTTTGTATGTCTTTCTACTCGCAGCAATGGCTGTTAAAAAGATTTCCAAGGATCTCAGCATGAGAATTAAGGAGATGTACACGAGCGGACACCGAATTGCTGCTATCCAACGCTGGTTAGCTACAGTGGCGGCCGCCTTTATTCTCCTGCGGCCGCCACCGCAATGTGCGGGCAAACACGGCTGGTTTGTTTTTTTTCTGACGCGTGCCGCGCGTCACTGATGCGCCGGTCACGTGTGACAGGGTGCGTGCCAGGGTTCCGCCGGCATCCCCGAAGATTGATGGAGGCTGAAGGGGTAGGCGGGGTAAGGGGGGGATGCGTTGTGCATCAGGAGAATCAGCGTTGTGCAGAGGCTGAGCAGCCAGGGGGTCGCGAGGGGAGGGGAAGAGGGAGGGGAAGATGCGGGGAAGATGCGGCTGGCGCACGGCCAAGTTTGGCGCCAGCCTAAAAAACTCACGGGTAACCACGGGTAAATGTAAGAATAAAGCTGGCCGCAGCAGTACTTCTGGCCTCGTTGTGCCAGCAACCACCGTGAGCTATCATGCACACGGAAAAAACAGAGAACGCAAAAGGACAGCAAGGGGCAAGGGTAACTAACGCGTAAGTATATTTATACAACTTAAAAAAATAATTTATATGAAATAATGTACTGTAGATCTACAGTACTGTATCTAATATTTTGGTTATTTCTGTAGATTTATATTACAACAGTATATATATTTTGTATATTTAGATTTATATTACAACAGTATATATATTTTGTATATTTAGATTTATATTACAACAGTATATATATTTTGTATATATAGATTTATATTACAGCAGTGTATATATTTTGTATATTTAGATTTATATTACGACAGTATACAGTATATATATTTTAGATTTATATTATACCAGTATATATTTTGTATATTTAGATTTATATTACAACAGTATATATATTTTGTATATTTAGATTTATATTACAACAGTATATATATTTTGTATATTTATAATTATATTACAACAGTATATATATTTTGTATATTTATATTACAACAGTATACATATTTTGTATATTGCTGCATATTGATACAGTAGAACTGTGCTGTAATATGCTGTGCTTGTCGCCTACTTCACTGTAACTTACCGGATTGTTTTTCTTTACATTGTAGGGAGACAACTCTTCTGGTGGACAAAATAAGTGAGGAGAATGATGAGAAGAGTGCATTAAGGGTCAAATACACTCTGCAGGAAAATCACAATCTCACTGTATCCGAGACCAGCATAAAAAAGATAAGACGCAGCATTGGATGGAAATATGGACGTGTGAGGTTAGTACTGGACAGTACAGGAGGTAAAAGTGTTGTTTAGGAAACTGTACTGTACTGCTAAAATTATTTATTCCTCTGTGGAGGGGGGTTGGGTAACTCATGCGCAGTAAGCAGCAAGCTCCCATATCAAAGAGGATTAGAGTACACGCAGGCACAGTGAGGCGATTGACCTCGGCTACAGACGGATTAAAAACACAATGACTAACTTCAGAAAATGAATGACTCTGTGGAGGTGTCTGTCGATAAGAGTTTGTGTGTGCGTGGGGAAGGGATGAAGGATTAGTTGTGCAGCAGTTCAAAGAAATTACATAGAGCAGAGTACAGTACAGTAATTTCAAAAGGCAGTTCATCATAATACTGTAATTTGATCCCTACACCCGCAAATACAGTACACAAAAAGCACACAAATCAACCATGTGCAGGCAAACGCACAGATTGAATATCGTAATATCAAGATTGTTTTTGCAGGTTTGTGGATAAAATAACAGTTAAAAATGTATAATTTAAAAAAAAATTGGGGGCACTCAAGCAAGCAGTGGTGGGTGAAGTTACAGGCGCATGAGCAGTAAGCAACTAGCTCCCATCCGAAAGAGAATTACACAGGTGCATAGAGAGGTGATGCTCTGTGCAAATCAAATTCGAGAAGGGATTTTCCAAAGCGTTACCGTAAGCAAAGCCTCAAAGCTCCCATCTCAAAGAGGATTACACGCAGGTGCAGTGAGGCTTTGTAGGTCGATTATGGACAGATTAACAAAACACAATGTCAAGATTCAGAAAATTAATGACTCTGTGGAGAGGGGGGGGTTGGGTGAGTCATGCGCAGTAAGCAGCTAGCTCCCATCTCAAAAAGGATTACACGCAGGCACAGTGAGGCTTTGTAGCTCGGCTATGGACGGATTAAGAACACAATGACAAGATTCAGAAAATGAACGACTCTGTGGAGAGGGGGGGGGTGGGTGAGTCATGCGCAGTAAGCAGCTAGCTCCCATCTCAAAAAGGATTACATGCAGACGCAGTGAGGCCTTGTAGCTCGGCTATGGACGGATTAAGAACACAATATCAAGATTCAGAAAATTAACGACTCCGTGGAATTTCAAATCCTTGAGCTAGCCTTGTGTGTGTTCGTGGTGGAGGTGGCTACAGGGTACAGCTGCATGAAGTTCAAAGATAAAGACATACTTTAATTTCAAAAAGACAGTTCATCATAATAATACACCCCTAAATACAGTACGTAAAAAGCACACAAATCAACCATGTGCAGTCAAACGCACAGGGTCGCAGTCAAACGCTACAGCACAGATTGAATATCGTAATACAGTAAGATGGTTTTTGCAGGCTTGTGGAGAAAATAAAAATAAAAAAAATCACAATAAAAAAAATTAATTTTTTTTTAGTCACTCACTCAAGCAAGCAAGCAGTGGTGGGCGAAGTAACAGGCGCATGCGTAGTAATCACCTGCTGTCAAGCAGGAATGGGGTTGAAACCAGACACACGTTCAAAGGAATGGTGTAGGAGAGATGTACTGCATTGTAGAGAAGATAAGAAGTTGAAGTACCCTGCAGTGCAGTTAATTATCCTGAGCGAGGGGAGAGCGCTGTATATGCCGAAATGTGACACTGTTACAGTACTGTACATGCCTATGCGTTTCAACAATTTTCAAATGAGACATACTGTACAGCAGCACCGCACTGCAAATGCATGTATACTTTAAATATGCAAATTTACAATTACTGCTCGCACACACACAGACTGTGTACTGACGTAGGTTGAACCGCGAAGGTATTAGACTTCCAAGACAACAGCTCGCAAACGCCCCCTGAGTTTTTACACGGCATTGCAGTATTGCAGATGGCGAGAATAAAATGCCAAAATCACAAGCGCTAAAATAACGCAATTCACTCCGGGCGAAACAAACAGAAAACCGCACCTAACCGGGATAATCTGAGAGCCGCGGATCTAGCCGACTTAGACTCAGGTCGGCCGACACTGTATATAATAAAGGCTTAAAGTGTGCTGTAAATTGTCTGGATAAAGTTTGCAAAAACTTCTCCAAAGTTTTGTAAGTGTAAAAGTCTTAATAGGTGAAGTTGTGCTATTTTATCAGATGCTTTTTCTGCATCCAAGTTTACAATTAAGTTGGGAATACTTTTATTGTCACCTGAAATAATGACTGCCGCTAGTGCATTTCTTATATTTGCGTTGAAATGTCTGTTTTTTTTTGTGAACCCTGTCTGTGCATTGAAATTACCTTGGGTATAATATTTTTTATTCTGTCTGCCATTATGTTGGTTAAGATATTGAAATCAGTATTTAATAATGAACTGGGTCTAAAAGAGTTTATTGATTCTGGGTCTCTGTTCAGTTTTGGGAGTACAATAGTTCTAGCTATATTAAAATCTTTTGGTTATGATTTTGTTTCAATAATATGGTCAATTCAATAATATGAGTTGGAAGTATATCATTTTGAGAGATTTTGTAATATTCTGTGATAAATCCATGTGGTAAACACACATATACCCAACAAGCTCTGAGAAACCCCTATCATTTCCACATTATAACACACATAAACCAAGCAAGCTCAAACGCCCACACCCACCTAATCTTGACTATATGTAATGTCACATAGAGAGCCACTGGGCTGTGGCAAGTGAATATAACAAACGACAGGGGTGCCCAGTACTACATCCAAATGACAAAGCATACATGGTAATAATTACAAGAAATAATGCTTCAGTACTAATAATAATTCTAATACTAATAATAATAAAATATGTTTTTTTAGTTAGATATTTTGGCCAAAGCATCATAAGCCTGCACACCAAATCGTCAAGGTAAACCATAATAGGTGCAAGTCCTACACTACACTGCATTCTGTTCCCTATACCTCTGTATGAGAGGGAAGAACCATTATAGATTCCTTACCTGCAGCAAGATGAGAAGATCCATCATTAAAAAGGGGGAGGTGACGTGAGCTCTGGGGGAGGTGCCACAACCTCCATACAACTGATTCCAGTCAGAAATTAATTAGCACACACAAACCCAGCAAGCTCAAACGCCCACACCCATCTTCTCATCTTGCTGCAGGTAAGGAATCTATAATGGTTCTTATGGTGCAGTATTTGTCTATTGTCCCTATTCCCTATTTTATATATTTTATAGATTTTTCATTTCCATTTTTTATTATTAATATTGATATTCTTATCATTGACATTTAATTTACCATCGCAATTCATTTATAGTTTTCATATTCATCTCTTCTATTATACCACATTATATAAATATGTTATTTGCACATTTATTGGTCACTATAATCCTATTGTACACCATTTAGGTGATCTATTCATATATATATGGTTTTATTTTGTAATTGTTTCTGTATATGCATTTAGGTTTATTCTGTTTCTAACTTATCATTTAGCAAGTTAATATATTTTGTATTTATCATTTAAATCTAGTATTTGATACTTTCGTTATAGTTATTTATCTTATTTTATTAGTTTCCTTATAGTTATGTTCAGTGCTAGTGTTATGATCTACGAGTTTTCTAAATACTTATTGGATGAACTCCCACGATTTTGAGCCTATCACCTGCGAGATACGGGTTGCCAAGCAACACAGTGGACATAAATATACAGCTCCCATACACTTCATGATCAGCCCTTTGAGAAAGTTGCCATCTGGTGACGAAACACGTCAGGGAACATCATTACGTCACTACGACACCACGCATGCGCACGAGGCAGCCGCATCGAGTGCGAAATACCATTGCGGCTGTCTAAATACAGTCTCTGGGACTTCAAACAGACTGATTTTAATCTTCTGACGGCACCTCTGGATCCCTGCATCAGCTACACCATTTCTACAGCCCTGAGGGTACTTTGGATTGTGGAATACAGACGCAGAGCGATCAGACTGGTGGTGATATATGTCACAATTGCCTGAATTGATTTTACCTTTGTGAGTGCACCCCCCCCCCTTCCCCTTTTATACCATTAAATGTACAATTTTACGCTATCGGGCGTGCGCTCTCTTTTTTTTCTCCTCCATATATACTGTATATATATATCCAAAACAAACAGATACGCCTGCAACTAACTAGAAAAGTAACTCAAAATTGCTATAATCAAAAAATGAGGTCAGATAAATAATACATTTATAATGACCCAATGACAGTGCTGGGGACAAAATAATGATGAGAGAAAGGAAGAAAAAAGAATCCCACCAAAAGCACTCTAGCAAAGATAAATAGTAATTGGATTTAATGAATGAAAAAAACACACAAATGTGGATTACAAAGATATTAAAACAGTCCCCACGGAACCCAAAGAAACATTAATTCTGGTTGATGCACAATAATAATTTATAGTGCATTCTAACATAGATAATGAAACCATAAAAAGTGAAAGAGACCTGCTCTTGAAACCCTAGACTGGCCGGTCAAAAAGGATAAGGGTTAATAAATATAGGGACACTAAAGTAATCTACCAATGTAGTACCACCCAACAACCACCAACAGAGTATGTGACACAAACCAAGAACCATACTATGTCTGTACAATAGTCACCAAATGATGATAGGTGTAAGGGTCCTGTGAAGGAAGTGGTGTGGCAGCAAAATTGCAGAGATTAGTGTCCACTGAGTCCTGAGTCAGGGAAGCGAAACGTACATCAGGGCTGTGTTTGTACTCCCCAGGAACCCCTTAACCTGACTCAGGACTCAGTGGACTTTTTTTGGCACAGCAGGGACACCGTAGCAGTAAGATACCAGAGGTGACGTCAGCAGAGGAGCCGATCGATGAGACTCTGGCAGCAACTGACTCCAGGCACAGAAGGCGGATCTCCTCGAGGTACTGACGTACTTCACCCCACGGCGAGCGGTGTCAACCAGCTAAAGAGACCAAAAATCATATGCGCATGTCCTAGCCACCTCTGGTGAGTAGGATTCCAATTTTTCCCACGGCGGAGCAAGTTTTATTAATTTAGGTGCTGCTGCACTGAGATGTTTTTTACTTGATATACATATGTACGCTATTTTATTTTTTTCATTGTTATAATAAATTGCTCTGTCCATTTACCATATATAGTCCTTGGGTAATGCATTATTGCAGTGTTTTCTATGTTTTGTCTTCCCTCTCTTGAGGTATTCATTTAAAGGAACAGGACTATATCAACGGTCCAATAAATTCCCACACGCCACTCCTTGCCTCAGCGCCACAAGAGGTTTACTACTCCTAGACCCTTGAGGAGAATGAAATGGGCCTGCTTGGAAAATCGGTCGACCACCACCAGAATGGTATTCCTGCCTTTGGATACGGGAAGTTCCACTATGAATTCCATGGAAAGATGAGTCCATGGGCGATCCGGAATTGGGAGGGGTTGCAGTAACCCTGATGGCCTGTTACGGGGAGTTTTGTTTTGGGCATATGTTGAACATGCTCTGACAAATTCCATTATGTCCTTACGCATCCCTGGCCACCAAAAGGTCAGTTCCAGAAGATCAACAGTTCTTCTTGTACCTGGATGACCGGACCTCTTAGACGAATGACCCCATTGCAATACTTTTCGATGATATGCTGGTGCATTGAAGAGAAGTCCCTCTGGAACTTCGAGACCCTCCGGAATATCAGACTGACCTCGCGCGATGTCCTCCATAGAGTCAAGTGTGTTAGCAGAGATTACACATGATGGGGAAAGTATGGTTTCCACTCAGTCCTCAGCCTTGTCTTCCACGAGAAATTGACGGGAGAGGGCATCTGCCTTCATGTTTTGGAACGTGGTAGATATGAAATAAAAGCAAGAAAAGAAAAGTGACCATCAAGCTTGTCGCGAACCCAAGCAACAAGCGCCTTTGATGTATAGGAGGTTTTTATGATCCGTCAGTATAGTGACAGGATTTTCAGTACCCTCGAGCAAATGCCTCCATTCTTACAAGGCCATCTTGATGGCCAACAGTTCACAATTACCCACGTCATAATTCTGTTCAGCAGGCGAGATTTTCTTTTTTAAAAGAACGCACAGAAGTGTAATTTGGCTTGTGGATTTTTCTTTTGGGACAAGACTGCCCCAGCCCCAACAACTGAAGCGCCCACCTCGAGCATCAATGGTAGTCTTGGATCGGGATGCACGAGCATGGTGGCTGACACAAAGGCTTTTTTTAGCTTCTTGAATGCTTGAAGGGCTGCAGGAGACCAAAGCGCCGGATCAGCTCCTTTCTACGACAACGCTCTAATGGGCACCACTTCAGATGAAAAGTTCTTTACAAACTTTCGATAAAGTTATTGTATACACGAAATGCATAGAAGGGTGTTTACCTCCTTTTTATGATGGATTAATAAAGAAATTTTTTATACATCAATTCTGGGACCCACTCTATTGGCTGTGCGTCAGTTTTTCTCTCTCTTCCCTCCAAACCATCCCTGGGACGCCCGGAAGTTGCCCCTGAAGGGGGGGTATTGTGAGGATTGGACCTCGGCCCAACCCCCGTGACGCGTCCTGTGACATGTTGGGTGACGCACCTCACTCGGAGAGTGTGCACAGGAGTCGTGCTGCCAGCCAGGGGGACAACTCACGGATCGGGCTTAGGCCCCACCACGTGATATCTCGGGGGATGCTCCTCACGCGTGTGATGCGCAAGAACCACATTATCCCTACCAGGACAGACCTAGGCTCCACCCCGCGCCACCTCCCGTGACACAACGGAGGATGTGCCTGTGTACACTACACGCCGGCACTGCATTAACAGGGACATGCGAGGGGTTAATACCATCAATTACTCCACACCTGCGATACACTCCGCCCCTGCCTATCAGTACACAGCCTACCTCTAAGTATTCATTGCTCACAGCCTGGAGGGACTCTCCCATTGGCTACCGGTTCCTTATATGCTCAGCCAGCCCTCATTCAAACTGGCTGAGCATAAACTTTGTTTATGTACGTAGTTCTGCCTCAAGCATCCTGCTGCTTGCTGTTGCTCTGTGCATTCTGTCTTGCTCTCTTGTATCTTTTGAGCTCAGCTTGTACCCAGACCTCTGCCTTCTTTGATCTCTGGACCCCGGCTACGCACAATGACAATTCTGACCTCTCTACCCCTGGATGCCGGCTACGCACAATGACCATCTGACTTCTCCAATCCTAGACCACGGTGAGTATCATGACCATTCTGACCTCTCCTACCCTGACCCAGCTGCATGACCTTCACTCTGCACTCTGGACGCGGTTACGCGGTTGTAGGTCGATGTGTACCAATATCCCCACCTCAGCCTCACGATCCCGTCCTGTTTGTGGTGAGCACTTGTTACATTTTGAACTATACATCGATCTACAGAAATATCTAAGAAAACTTACCCTACATACAGTAGACACTTTTCTGGTACTGTACTTCTAGTAAATCAATTATTGATGGAAATTCTGTATCAGTTCTCACAGAAGTATTTGACAATTCCCTTGATCAGCAAGTTTTTGAGGATTTGTAAAATGTATTTAAAGAGAATATGCCAGATTAAATTGGATCCAAAATGATATCCCACTCGGGCTATAAACTCAAATCCATATTTTATCCCCATCATTCGGAGGGACATTACTGTATGTTGAATTATTCGGAAAACTAATGGAAAAAGAGATTCAACATATATGTAAAAACCAAATATCCCAAAAATGTCCATGTTGCAATTTAAATCAAAGTGCGACACAGGCCTTAAAGGAATTACAGTCAAACATGGATATAGTACTCAGGGAGACTGATATGGGTGGAGGAGTGGTTATCCAGGATAGGAGGGATAACTGCGCTGAAGCAGAGAGATTATTGTCAGATATATCCGCCTACCAAAAACTAAGAAAGGATCCCACTATTGACTTCCTTTAACTGATTAAATGTCTATTGATCAAGCTAGTAGAGATAGTATTTTGAATAGATCTGATTATTATTTACAGATACTAGGCACCGCTAAGGGCACAAAATTTGCTCCATCATTCGCAAATTTATATATGGGATGTTGGGAGTCCCAAACGGTTGACAGTGTATCTCCTCCGCAACTCATTGTGTGGCGGAGGTACATTGATGATATTATTATCATAGGGGAGGGAGATGAGAACTAATTTTGTGACTACATATGTGTGTTAAATAACAACTGTTACAATCTTAAGTTTAGTGGGGAGAACAGTGATAAAGTCATTCACTATTTGGACTTAGAAATATTAATTGATACAAATACCTGTACCAAAACATTATTTAAAGATATGAATGTAAACTCCTATATTCATCCATCCAGCGTCATCAAAAACAATGGGTTAACAATATACCTTTTAATCAACTCTTAAGATTGAAGAGAAATTGTACCCAGGAAGAGCATTTCCAGGACCAAGCAACTTTTCTAAAACGTAGATTCCTTCAGAAAGATTATAATGAAGAACTTATTTCCATGACAAAAGTTAGTAAAAAGGACCGCAAAGATTTATTGCAATACAGAAGGACCTCTAGAAAGATTGACTCCATGAGACAAGTGGACAATACAATAACAACTGGAATAACATCAAATACACTATCATTAATTCCTACGGGTGTTTAATTCTCAAATACAAATCTAAATAAGAATAGATTTCCGGTGTTTGCCACCCAGTATAATGAAGCCCATCAGGTGAAACAGAAGGATATAAACAAACACTGGCACATCCTTTCTTTTGATCCTATCTTGAGTTCTACCTTGAATTCTAAACTGAGCATTATATACAAACGTGCGCAGAATTTAAAGAAAATATTGGCTCCTTGCCAATTAAGAGCCCCGTACTCAGGATGTTAAAACTGTACAAACACACTTTGGAACAGTAGGTAATTATAAGTGTAATCGATGTAAAATCTGTAAACAAATGTCTACTAAAAAAAGAGTATTGAACCTTGCTTAAGAGAATAATCATTTACACAAGGAATTTCACTAGATTTAATGACCATTTTTATCTAATATCAGTGGGGATTATTTTGTGTGCAGTTCTAGTTAAGCTCTCTCTGTATTAGCATAATGTTTGGTACTTACTGTAGATTGTTCCTGTAGTCTTTGGTCATTGTCCAATGTTTCTGGCATGGGCAGTGACTGTGGAACAATTGACCTGTAATATTAGAAATATATATATATATATATATATTTTATTGTGCATCTCAACCCATTTTAATATTTATATTAGTAATTATATATTACATTTAAATGTTGAATATAGAAGAAAAAAGTGTCCTCCGGCGTGTCGACTCAGGTATAGTTGTTGAGGATAGTCCAGATAAATGCAAAAGGAGACAACAATATATCAATAAAGGTTATATACCTACTAAAGTACTTATAATAAAGTTCTTGCACTTACAAATTAAATGTGGCTTGTACTGATCATTTTCATACCATCCAGAATAGCAGGGGTTAAACAGGAAAGGCTAGGTAAAGTAGATATGGCCTGCACTGATGATTTTCTTCCCATCCAGAGTAGCAGGTGTTAATCAAGAAAGGAAATTAAATGTGACATATACTGATGATTTTCTTCCCATCCGGAGTAGCAGGGGTTAATCATGAAAGGCTAGTTCTCCAATGTATTTATAGTATGCAATGGAAAGAAGAGAAAAAGAGAGAAAAGATCATGGCACAATACATTTATTAACAAGAGATTGGTTAAAACAATATTGCACTTACAGCCAATATGTATTAAAACAGCGTTTTGGATAGCTTCCCAGCGTGTGGTAGTTGGCTTCTCCACTGTGATGGTAGTCCTGCTCACACCAGATCTTACGGAGTCCACAACCCCCTTCAGTGATGTGTCAGCTGTGTCCGTCACCTCAGTTTCTAATGAGGGGAGATACTGCACCTCCTTGCCCCCTGTGCCTTGCGCGCGGTCAGGAGTGCCTGGAAGAGATGTTACAGCAGTGTCTCGGCAGCATCCGCATCCACACACGGGTATCCACAGATCAAACAGC
The DNA here is from genome assembly GCF_040206685.1 of Ascaphus truei. Lineage (NCBI taxonomy): Eukaryota > Metazoa > Chordata > Amphibia > Anura > Ascaphidae > Ascaphus > Ascaphus truei. The sequence goes on along the minus strand of NC_134483.1, from coordinate 48,851,317 downwards.
CGGCAGCTGCAGCAAAGGGCAATCCACACGTCATAAGTCACAGGGAGTGGGGTCCTAAAAGGGCATACTTGGTAACTGTTCCTAATGGAGAGGGCAGGTTAGTTAAAAAGCATTACTACTGAAGGGGGTGAGGATGCTCCACATTATGGGAGGGATCTGTCATACCGCATTGTTTTCATTTGTTATGCTATCAACTGTATGCTATAAAATGCATAGTATATAATGTTATGCATTGTTCAATTATCCAAATTAAGGATGGTTCATAAATTGTGTTTCTCAGTGGGGTCCGTGAGATTCCACCAGGGGGAGAGTTTAGCCATGTATCCTCATTTGGCTACTAATCTGCCCTGCCTAACACCTAAGTCAGGTAACAGTGCAGGTAGTGTTAGGATCAATCCGAGTTGCCCCCTGCAGTAAGAAGCTCCCTTGAGTGACAGGGGGTGGGCCTAAGGTCTGTGTTCTGCCCTATTAGGGGCTCAGACCTAGGATCCTCCCCTGGGCACAAAAGGGACTGCACAGCCAAATGTAGTTGAGTTCTTTGGGAGTGTGGAGCCAGGGCTCTGGCCACCTTCCTTCCTCTCCCTCTGTGGAGTGGAACATCTACCTATTTTCCCACTAGGGGATGAGAGGAGCTGTGGATAGACCTGGAGGGCCTCAAGCCTGAGGGTCGAGTCCAGGGACCATTCAAGAGAAGGACCAATTATACCAGTTGTATGCTGTATTCTGAAGAGAGAATAAAGCTGTTCCTGTGTTTGATATACTCCTGCCTGAGAGTGCAGTGATTCAGCAGGAGTACCAGAGAGAGTTTTCCTGCAGGGACTGCACCCAGTTCTACTGGGGCCAGCAGGGAAAGGAGGCGCTGCACCTTGTAAAAAAGTGAGAAAGAACCCTAAAGCCTGTCCTGTTAGTCCCCATACCACCGCACACAACTCAGCATCCTGTAAGCCAGCAGGTGAGCAGCACACCCTGTAGTAGAGGAAATCTCCCAGAAGGTGGGGGAATACCTGTTACACAGGGAAAAGGTATTACACCACACCGTACACGGCTAATCATACAGTAGCCCATCATAGCACACCTCAATTTTGTGGAGTGTCAGCTTTTATACCCGGGGGAAGGGCTTGTAACCCCACCCCATAACAAAGCAGGTCCATATACATGTGACCCAGTCAGTACCCACCCCAGGTATGACACTCCAACTGCCGGTTTAGGCCTGCCCCTGTATAAGGCAACATAGTACCCATCATGGCTGCAACTGCAGGCTAGGCCCTGCGCAGGAGTTTAACCCCAACACTGCCTGTTCCTAGCAATACTTATAGTGTTGAGACCAGTAGAAGGCTATAGCCAGGGGCACTTGGCCACATCCTCCCTCTGGTGAAAATCCTCGTCATGACCCCGCATGAGGAGCATAATTATGCACCACCAATAATTTTGCCGGCCCACAGAATTATAAAACACATGGAATACAATACAATACAATTGTGAAATAACTGGTTCCTCTTAACCAAGAAAACCTTTCGCCCGGTTGCAGTACATTTCCTGCTGTATCTACCAACCGACTCAATATGCAGTATATTCCTGCTGTATCTCCCTTTACAAATTGCAGTACCGCCCCTGCTGTATCAATAGTAGTGATCAGGGTCTGGCTTCCGGACAAGCTTACCCTCCTTATCAGGCACTGTCACTGAGTTGCACTTCTTCTTGCCGTACTCACTAACATACTCTACTCTGTCCAGATGAATGTTGTGTCCAACCTGCCAGACCTTAACCAAATACTTGCGCGACCTTCCCTGAATACAGCTGTTGTGTTATATTTAGGGGCCGTAGATTCGATCACTGCCACCCTTACCCACTCATCCCTATTAGTTTCTGCGGTTCTCATGAGCTCGTCAGGGAGATAAGGGTAATCATACCCATGAGAACGCCTAAAATGCTGGACTAAGACTCTCTGTGTGTGGCTACTCTTCATTAGATATTACCCACACACCCTGCCCAGCAATACCCAGAATAGTGGTCCATCCCAGGGGGAAGCATAGAAATCTTCCCCTTCTCTGGTTGTGCAAGTAATTCCAGGACCATACAGTACATTGGTTACGTTTTCTCATTATCTCCACCTCCTGCTCTGGAGTAAACTTGCCATTCTCCCACCAGTGATCTATCTGATCACCCCCTTTTCAGGACAAAGCGCGCCCTGTTTAAATGTGGTACATAACCCCTGAACATAGGATCCCACTACCGGTGAACATCATTATCGTCAGAAACATACATATTATATACTCTTCCAACATAAAATTTTGGTGCTACTGGCATGGTAGACGATCGTAGTCGAGGGGACAGGGGACGATACTTATCTAGGGCAGGGGTCTATAGGCAGGTGGCGGGACAGTAGACTGGGCAGTAGGGGATTGGGCTTGCACCTCCTCCTTTATTACTGGTGTAGCATCAGCCACCTCTGTACTCGGAGATAGAACAGTGTCCTTGTAGGAGGACATGTGCAGAGGTACACAATGGAGACTGTTGTAAGGGGAAATCATAACAAGGCTTTATTGTGCCTGTCGCTTAAAACACAGCAAAAAATCAACATAAGCGAAATAGTGAGCTAAACAAAGAAAACCTATCTCTGCTTTGGAAACTATCTACACATGTAGCTCAGCCCTCTCTGACTGGGTTAGTTAGCTAGGCTCTTTACCAGCCCAGATCATGGAGACATTTATCAATACACAGACCTAGATAATAGTCTTATATGAAAAAGTCTTATCTGTTAGCTGGGCTGCTGTTGGGGAAGCTTCTCTGCTCTCCTGGATCCGCACCCTTGTGTGCACAGAAAATGTCAGGCTCCAGGTTAGAATCTTGTCCTCTTTGTCTTGTGGTCAGCTTGTCGCTCAAGACATCTGCCCTTCCTTGGTTTGGAGGGAAAATCTTCTCTGTCCCTGGTTGCTACATTTTCTTCAGGGTTTGTCAGCATTCAGGTTTAGAAGTTTCCCCTGGGTCTTGAAAGCAACTCTGCTATTTCTTCTGGCAGGGCTCAAGACAAGTGTCTCCAAGTTCAGCTCAGGTGTGAGCTAAGGAGTCTTACTTCCTGACTCAAAAGACAGGCTTTTCTAAGCCATCTAAATCAGGCAGGTGGTGTTAGTTAATTGCCTACCAGCAGTTAACCACCACACTGCTGGATTAGAGGCACATTTGTGAACAGGGATAAGTCCCCTGTTACAGTCCTGAACCCCATCTTGGTTAGCAGAAAGATAGGACAGTTCAAGCGGATCACACTCCGCTAGATAACATGCACAGCTTGCACTAATAAAGCCCTCGAGCAGCTTTGGACGTTGGATAGTTCGGGTCCGGGCCTAGCAGGCCTCAAGGCTCATGGACCATGGCCTCAGTACTGGCCTTATCCAGTGATTGGTCTTGCTCCTGCTCCGGGCACCGCAACACCACAGATTGCACTGCGGAAGTACTCACCGGAGCAGGAGGGTCAATCGAAAGATCCCGATAAACAAAGACATCAGCGGGAATACCCACTTGAGTGCGAGGAACTCCAGTTTGTGAACCGGGTAGTTTTGTTCGCTTGGTGCCAATCTTTGGCTCACATATGCTACTAGGCGGAGGCCAGCAGGGTACTTCTGGTGCAGTACAGCTCCCAGCCCATTGAAACTGGCATCTACATGCAGGATATACGGTTGCTCTGGCTTGGCGTAGGTCTGGGCCAGTTCACTTCGGCTTCGACCTTAGCAGGGTTGGTAGCCACTCCGTCTGTGGACACTATGTGACCCACGTAAGTGACTGATGTGCGGCAGAACCAGCATTTATCCTGGGACAACTTCAGGCCTTCTTTACCCAGTTGACCTAGTACCTTCAAGAGGCTTTCTTCTTGCTCTTCTAGAGTCTTACTGAACATGATGATGTCGTCCTGATAGATTAGGCATTCCCGGGGATTCATATCCCCAATGGTCTTCTACATCAACCTCTGGAATGACGCCAGGGCACCGCAAATGCCTTGGGGCATTTGGGTGAACTGATAGAACAAACAAACTGGCTTCCGGAAAGGGCGCTAAGGATTTCTTCTATCCGAGGCAGGGTGTACTTATCTGGTACCGTGCAATGGTTCAGGGTGCGGTGGTCTACGCATAGGCGGACGGACCCATTTTTCTTGCATACTACCATGATGGGAGAGGAATAGGGGCTACGGGGCTCCGTTACGATGCCCGCCATCTCCATCTCCTTCAGAACATCCCTCACGTCCTCCATATCTCTAGGAGTGATGCGTCTGGAACGCTCCCGGAATGGTGTAGCGTCATTCAGCCAAATCATGTGCTGGGCGTTCTTTCTGCAGCCCACCTCCATCTCTCTGGTGGAGAGCACCTCCCAGCGTTCATCCAATTTGGCACTTAGCCATCTCTTCCAGTCCGCTGGCAGGGTAGATTCCCCAAAGTCGAACTGCAGCCCGGCAGGATTTTATTGCATGGTGGCGGCGTTCACATGAGCCAAGGATTCTACGGGAGTAACCGGGTATATCCGACCCAGTTTTTGACTTACGTAAAATTGTATGAGGTGAGGCGAGATGTTCTGGATGTTCACCTTGATTCTCCCAGGAATGGAGGACTTCCACTCTTTTATCTCTAGAACAACCTTGACCCCTCTCTTGGCATCCTCTTTGGGCGTGGTCTTTAGGGAGAAGAACCAATCGGCCTCATCACGGCCTGGGTAGCTAGGTACAGCGGTCATGTGCCTCACACACCATGGTGGAATCTCGGTCAACCCCTTCTCAAGGTTGAAAAGTTGACCATATCCCTCTTGGGCAGAGATCTTATGGCATCTCTCCTTGAAGATGGGGCAAATCTTCAGCGAAGATAGGGGTAATTCACCCGCCTCCTCCAAATAGGCCCAGATCATAGCCCGCACTACATCGGCGTTGGTCCCCAGTATGATGGGAGAGCTTGGATGTTCCCAGGACTCGAGACATATTAGACACTTCAATGGGGTGGGTTTTGTTGGTGTACAGTTGCGGTATGTCCAACCGTACTTGAACCACACCGTCAATGGGGTAGTCCTCACTGCTGAGGCCCCATAGTTTCATCTTCTCCGCCGACTGCATAGGCAAGTGCTTGAGGTGCATAGAAGGGGTGGTAAATGATGGTTACTTGCGACCGGGTGGCCAGCAATGCAGAGGAGTATATTCCTTCCAGTAGGACTCTTGTGATGGCTGTGGGGCCTACTCGACTATAGGCATCCATTTGAGGTGCCTCTTCGGGGCTGAGCGCAGGGGCGCTCTCTGAGGACGTAAAGGGCTGTTCCGTCATTAGGCCCTGGCGTCAGAGGTGGGGGTCTTAGGCTTAGGACAGTCCATGGCGAAGTGACCTTCTCGGTTGCAATTGTAATAGCGGTTCTCCCGGTTTGCATTGAAGCCAAAGCTAGGAGCTGGTCTCCGGGACATCTTGGGTACGGAGACAGGCGCCACTGAAGGAGGGGTATCTCCGGCACTTTCTGTCTCCTTAGACTTTTCGGCCAACGCCCCTTTATTCTCTTCTTTGCGGGGATCCTTAAACTTTTTGGAGGTGTGGAAGTGTAACTGAACCTCCTGTTTCCTTATGTCGCTCATCAACTCCATAAAGCTGGGGGGTGTTGCGGCCCAATGGGTGCTTTGCATAATGAGGGCGATGGGGTGTAATGGTAGAGATCCTTTCATGAGCTGTTTGAATCTATATTCGTTCACTACTGCAGCAAGGATGATCTTCTTAGAGAGTAATCCCCATAAGGACAGTTCTAGGAGTTGGGCAAACGTGGACAGCTCCTCGCCATTCATCTGGTCGGAGGGCACGGAACTGAGCCACAAGCTCTTCTTCATTGTCCTCAGCAGTATAGGCTTGAGTGAGGAGTTCAACAAACTCCTGGGCGGTGACTTCTCCCTCGGTTTCACGGTGCATTCGCACAAGTTGGGCGGCTGGGGGCCATAGACACTTGACTATTCTCTGCTTTTTCACAGCCTCTGAGCAGGACCATCCATTGAGCACCTGTAGAGCATGTTCCTTCCATACCATAAATCCTTCTTCTCCGATGGGTGGGTGATACTCCAGAAAAGGCCTTGAACTTGCGATAATTCTGGGACTACGAGGACTGCGCTAGGGCTTCCACCAGTTGTGGTAGGGTTACCCCTAAGTCTTTGTTACCCTTGACAGGCGACCGTGGTATTCAGGCTGGTGGCTAGGGATGTGTTCTGGACTAGCCCGTACCTTCTGGGGGTATACAAAGGATGTGGGGTCTCAGCTCTGCGAGGCACCTCTAGTGTGGCTCCAGGAGTTAAGGTTACCCTGGGCATGGGAAAATCTGAGTAGATTGAGGAGCTTGGGGTCAGGACTTTATTCCTCCATGGGGTGTAGGAGAGGCTTGAAGATGCAACCCGATAGGGTACCTCAGATGAGGGTCCCGGAGTGGAAGTTACCATTGGAGTTGCTAGACCGGAGTATACCAATGGACAACCCATGGGCAGGGTTTCTGGGAGATACAGGGCCCGAGGAGCATCCTCTTCACATAGTTTGTGGCCCACGGTCACTATTATGGTACTCCAACGGTATGCAGGGTCGTATTTTTGGCCTACGAGCCGTGCATTGGCTAGACCAGTGAGTTGCAAGAAAATAACCAGGGTTGGCGCTCAAGAGGAGATAGTGCCACAAAGAAATAATCCAAATTAAAACAGTGAAATAGTTACACCCTCTGGTAACCAGGGCTCACTACAAGAAAATAACCCAAAAAAATGCAATAAACATATATAATAAAACTAAAATGAATAAACAAAGGATACCCACTCAACCTAGACAAGATGGGAAAGTCTTCATTACCCCTGGGACTTAGTGGGTAGAGGTGACAAGGGAGCAGGACACCATGCACATGTAAAAGAGAGATCACAAAAATAGTACAGGACTGTATAGCACAAAAATGATAATCCTATGAAATTCTGCAAAGGTTATACTCACAAGCAGACAGTGAGTTAAGGCATTTCACACATAAAGTGTACACAAACAGTAGTCCCACGTAGAGGGGCGTCTGGGGACCAGGATGGGATGGATAGGGTGCACTACAGCAGAGGACAAGAACACACCATAGCGCGAACTGTGCAACAATTTAATGAATTAAAAAACACTTCACAAGTGCTCACTTACAAAGTATAAGAAGTTATCAGGCAATAAGGAATCAGGAGGTACAGGCATATGATGATCTCACCGCCCCTTCCTCTCCAGGAATCGCGATTAGGTTTGTAATGGAGACGCTCCGCCACAGGTGCTCCTAATTGCGGCCGCAAGAAGCAACGAACAGCTCAGCGTCTCTCCTCCACGTGTCTTGGTATCTGCCTCGATTCGACACGTTTCGCTAGAGAACTAGCTTCGTCAGGAATCTGGCACCCTATCCTACACTTGCTCTTAAATACAGTCAGTTAGCTCTTCATTGGTGGTGTATAATGGTCTCTGGTGATGTGGGATTAATGCGCTGCATCTGTGACCACAGTAACCTGGGATACATGATACAAAGCCAATACAAGATGGCCGCCATTGGGACAAAAACTTACAAACCCCTTGTATAACTTTATCAGCCACATTGTCTTAGTGACACAGTATTGGAATGCATGATACAAAGCCAATCCAAGATGGCCGCCGTCGGGACAAAAACTTACAAACCCCTTGTATAACTTTATCAGCCACATTGTTTTAGTGACACAGTGTTGGAATACATGATACAAAGCCAATCCAAGATGGCCACCATCGGGACAAAAACTTACAAACCCCTTGTATAACTTTATCAGCCACATTGTCTTAGTGACACAGTGTTGGAATACATGATACAAAGCTAATCCAAGATGGCCGCCATCAGGAAAAAAACTTACAAACAGCTTGTATAACTTTAACAGCCACATTGTCTTAGTGACACAGTGTTGGGAATGGACAACAGGTCACAAACCCTCTTAAATTGAGTAGTCAGCAATGGAAAGACATTGCATACAGTTAGAAATATACCCAAAAAGCAGTGTTTATACAATACTGATAAAAAGTAATTCTAAAAGTACATTTTGAAAAGAATATAAACATATTTTTAAAAAAATACATACAAATTACAATTATTGCTACTGTTCAAGATTTTTAATGGTTCACTCTAATAGTTAAATGACAAATTTAAAAATAAAGAATAGTATCTTTATTACAGTAAAAATTACTAAAATCTTAACTAATTCTAATTGCTATCCTTGTAGTCCAACCAGGCAGCATGTATGAAATAAAAGAGAACAAAGTTAGCAAGCACATAATATACTTTCGGAGAATATCTTAAAAAGGCCACATATTAAAATTTTAAAACAGTGAGAAAAACTGCAGAAGTCCACTATCATTTCGGGTGATGTATCATGGTCCAAAAGCATAAAAAGTAATGAAAAAGCAGAATGATTTTTGGGACAGTATACAGTTACCAGCCAGTAATCTAATTATTTGAAAAATTAAAATTTTTATAATATTGGTTGTTGAGAAAAGTATTAGTAATTGCTTTTTGAATATATAAGATCTCCAGTCATATTCATTGAGAGCAACTACATACCTTAGTGGATCCGAAATGTATCAAGCGTACATGTTAAAGAAAAAAGCATATAAAACAGCAATGAAACATGGTACAGTACATTCACCCATCTTAACATCACTGGTTTCACATCTCATTACAACCGTCAGTAAAGAAAAATGTATTGCAAATTAAAATGAAATAAAGTATAATCACACTAAAAAAGCTCCCAACTCAAAATCAGCATTAATCAGCTCTCCCCGACGGAACGTAGACTGGCCTCGGGTCATATCTAACAATCAGTCCTGAGATCTCTCAGGCTCATGCAGGTCTCTTTCCACGTACTCTGCCAGCCTCGTTTAAAGGCTCCTGTCTCCTTAGAACCTCCTCTCTCATAGCCTTTGGTATTGGCTGCTGCCATGTCCATCCTGAGTCACATGTTCAGTGCGCACTGGAGACTAATCTGAAAGGGAGCAGTGCGAGTGTGTTGCATACCTCTTTACAAGAGGTTACATCGTATTGCTTTCAAATTATCTTGTGCTAATCTTGTACTGATACATTTTTTAAATCTTGTTTGGATATTCAACAACATACAGTATATATCAGTTCATTTGTCTCACCCACTTTTATGTTAACTGTTTAAGCTTCCAAGATACTGCCTTAACCTTTAAAGCTCTGGCCACCTTCCTTTCTCTCCCGCAAGGGAGTGGGATACTACCCCTTCCTTACTCCACCAGGGAGTAGGGGAGCAAAGGACAGACCTTTGGGGCCTCAAGCCCTGGAGTTGAGTCCAGGGACCCTAGGAGAGTGTACCTGTTGTATGCTGTGTACGGCTGTTCAAGAATAAAGACCAGTTGCTGCTTTTATACTCCTGCCTGTGACTGCAGTTTATCAGGGGGAATGTAAGATGGGTTTTCCTGTAGGGACCCAGCACTGATGGGGCCTGCGGGAAATGGAGGTGCTGCACCCATGTACGAGATGAGAGCTTTATTTCCTGAAAGCCTGTCCTGTCTTCCCCACTAACATAGGCGGACACTCAGCAATCCTGTAAGCCTCACAGGTACAGCACAGCGAGTACAGGTAACAGTGACATCTCCCAGAGGGCGGGGGAACACCTGTTACAGTACATATATTTTTATTGTTTACCTATATTGCTTCTTTAAGCCATTTATATTATTTTATACAATTCATCCCTTTTGAAACAATAGTTTTGTTTTTTTCCCATTGTTACAGAATGGGATACATTGTAATATGATTGTTCTTCATAGATATATCCACATCTCATATGTTTACAGACATACCATGTTGTGAGGTCTGAACAGTTTGTATACAGTACATGAAAGTGGCCATATTGGCCTGGGAGAAATGTAGAAAGGGGAAAAGCAGGAAACTCGGCGGTCACAGCTCTCCATAATCAACCAAGCGCGGTGAAAAAAGTAAAAAACTTTATTGCATCACAAAAATAGACATCAGCAGAGGATGGATGTTCCATGTAAACAGGCACTACTTGTGCACTGTTAAAGCAGCTACTGATTCTGTTTCCTATACTGCATGCATACATGATACTTTACGATCCATACCTATGGATTTTACATGTAAACAGGCACTACTTGTGCACTGTTATAGCAGCTACTGATACTCCTACGATTTATTTAGTCTTGTGACACCTGGCATATGCAGGTGCTCACTGTGACTACTTACCACAGAGCGCATCTGTCCACACCCTAACTGAGGGTATTTACTATATCACTCACCATATAACTGTGGTAGGGACATTAGTATCACCTTAGCCATCTTGGGCAGTTGTGTATGCTACTATTACTGTTCCAAGGAGTACAGACAGTATAGCGACCACTATCTAGTATTCATTCGTCCTATTTTAATTTGCTGTATACTGGCTCACAAGAGTATTTCACTTGATCCACAGCGTTCCCCTATATTTTAATCATTCTGAGTTACGACTCAAATAAAGATTCATTTTATTCACTCACTCCTCCCATTCATCACATGGTTCTTAGGTACACCTGTAAAAAAACATATAGTGTGTGAGTGCTCTCCTTGGGGTTCTTTTCCTTTGTTGTCAATATACTAGGGGACGAAATTATACTGTGCACTGGAAGAAGAAACTTATGAGGTTTAAAAAGCTCTATAAACCATAGATTGTACTTAGATTGCAAGCTCCTTGGGGCAGGGACTCCCTTTCCTATTGTTACTCCTGTCTGAAGCTGTCTATGTGTTATATTATTCTGTCACGTGTGTCACTGCTGTGAAGCGCTATGTACCTGGAAGTCGCTATATTAATAAAGATATACATACAGTTAGGTCCGGAAATAATTGGACACTGATACAAGTTTTGTTATTTTGGCTGTGTACCAAAATAAATTAAAGTTACCGTTAAATAATGAATATGGGCTTAAAGTGCAGTCTATCAGCTTTAATTTGAGGATATTCACATCCAAATTGGAGAAAGGGTTTAGGAATTACATCTCTTTAATATGTACAGTGGCGACCAACTTTATTCTAACTCGGCTAGCTCCGCGAATTTCAGATTATCCCGGCTATGTGCGGTTTTGTTCCGTTTTCGCCCGGAGTGAATTACGGTATTTTCGCGCCGTGATTTAAGCATTTTATTCCCGCTGTCTGCAATTATGCAATGCCGTGTAAAAACGCATGGGGGCATTTGCGAGCTGTTGTCTTTGAAGTCTAATACCTTCGCGGTCTAACCTACACAGTCTGTGCGTGCGCACATGAAGTAATAGTAAAATTGCATATTTAATTTATTTTAAAGTTCAGTACTGTACATGCTCGGACCCTGTTGGGGTGAAGTGAGGGGGTTCCTAACATCTGGGGGCAAAATGAATTTTATTTCTAGGTGCCCTAGAAAAGAAGTTCCCACGCCAATTGCCCGTGAACTTGACCAGGGCCCTAAGTAGTTCCCACGCCAATTGCGTGAATATAATTTAAAATAACCCGTTCTGTGGGTCTGAGCGGGTTGAAATTCGCCTGGTCCTCATGCGGAAAGACCCTTGCCATAGTGGCAAAATATCAGCCTTCCACGACCCCCGGAACCGGAGATACCAAAATACAGTTTAAAAGCATATTACCAAAGTGAATTTTTTTCTGCCATGCAAGTCAATGGCAGAAACCTGAATTTTACCATTACCCTGACTCCGTTCTGTTGCCACGAGAGGGTCGCAATTTGCCATGCAATCCTGCCGCAACTAGGACTACATGGTGACCGAATCTGAGCCCTCTAGGTTGAACAGAACCGGAGTTGTGGGTTCCAGGTTTCTGCTCATTCTGACTTAGCCGGTTCAAAGCTTTCTCCGCCATTACGCTCAATTGTAGGACCCTCCTCGCCGGCGTGACCCTTTCTCGCCGCCATTACTGCTCGGACCCTGTTGGGGTCAAGTGAGGGGGTTCCTAACATCTAGGTGCAAAATTAATTTTATTTCTAGGTGCCCTAGAACAGTAGTTCCCACGCCAATTGGGCGCTCATTGCTCTTTTTTGACTATGTTGCCGATCTTGCGGCTTTGCGGTCAGGCAGTAAAAAAACAGTGCAGCAAGCCTCTATAGTACATTTGTTACACTGTCAAAGAAGCAAATGGAAACAATGTGAGGCAATTCAACATGTTCTTTTATTGGTGGAGTCAGTACAAAAACATTTATTTACAAATACTGTACAATGTTGAAACATTTAAAGTGCACAGCAATTCTAACCATCAACACACAATAATACTGCACCGACACACTTTATTCGAGCAAATACCCGGTATGTACCTGGCAGATACCTGGAATGCGCCGCTCCTCACCTCTGACAAGCCCCGTTGTGTTTGCCTTCCCAGCCTGGGTTCATGCCTGGCTGATGGGCGGCTGATCTGTTAAATGATAATGATTAGGATTTAATAGGCTGCAATGCTTCGCGTGTCTACCAGATGGCATAAATTCATGAATTGTAATGCAGTATATATATATATACTGTGCATTATTGCAGCCAGCGGGAATAAAATGCTTCAATCCCTGCTTGGAAAATACCTCAATGCACTCGGGCAGAAAACAGTCACAAACCTCAATACACCCGGGTATACCCGAATTCGTGGGACTAGCCAAGCTCGAATAAAGTGTGTCGCCAGTGTACATACTGCAGCCTTTATTAAATTCTTCTGGCACATTGAAATCGGAGAAACATTTACAAAACATTTGTAAAACATGGAGATACCTGAAAAATGGACGTTTATACTGTATGAATATTAATTTATAATACAGTATATATGCAGTATATACAGTATATGTACTGTATATAAAATCTACTGTTTGTTTTTGGTGCATGGGGCACAGGGAGTTAAAGTGACTTGCTTTTTATGTACTGTATTTGGGGGTTGTCTTTGGGGGTTAATTCATCAAATTATTATGATGAACTGCCAAGCGTCAATCGGCTGAATCACCCTATCCTACCAACCCCCTCTCTCCACTGGGTCGTTAATCTTCTGCATATTGCCATTGTGTTCTTAATCCACCCATAGCCGAGCTACAAGGACTCAGTACGCCTGCGTCTAATCACACCATCCCCCTCCCCCAACACTTAGAGGCCTGTTTTGTTAACGGTAACGCTTTGGAAAATCCCCTCTCGACTTTGAAATGTAAATCTGATGTGCACAGCACTGTGAGAATTGAGAGTAAACTGATACTGTATTTCATCAGGGTGTGAAAACATTTGTCAGTCAGTATGGTTTACAGTCACATGTTTTAAATACAATACAGTACATTCTTTAATATCTTTAAAATAAAAATATATAAATATATAAATATAATTTAAAATAACCCGTTCTGTGGGTCTGAGCGGGTTGAAATTTGCCTGGTCCTCATGCGAAAGGACCCTTGCCATAGTGGCAAAATATCAGCCTTGCATGACCCCCGGAACCGGAGATACCAAAATACAGTTTAAAAGCACATTACCAAAGTGGCTTTTTTTCTGCCATGCAAGTCAATGGCAGAAACCTGAACTTTACCATCACCCTGACTCCGTTCTGTTGCCACGAGAGGGTCGCAATTTGCCATGCAATCCTGCCGCAACTAGGACTACATGGTGACCGAATCTGAGCCCTCTAGGTTGAACAGAACTGGAGTTGTGGGTTCCAGGTTTCTGCTCATTCTGACTTAGCCGGTTCAAAGCTTTCTCCGCCATTACGCTCAATTGTAGGACCCTCCTCGCCGGCGTGACCCTTTCTCGCCGCCATTACTGCTAGGACCCTGTTGGGGTCAAGTGAGGGGGTTCCTAACATCTAGGGGCAAAATGAATTTTATTTCTAGGTGCCCTAGAACAGAAGTTCCCACGCCAATTGACCTAGTTCCCACACCAATTGCGCGCTCATTGCTCTTTTTTGACAATGTTGCCGATCTTGCGGCTTTGCGGTCAGGCAGTAAAAAAACAGTGCAGCAAGCCTCTACAGTACATTTGTTACACTGTCAAAGGAGAAAATGGAAACAATGTGAGGCAATTCAACATGTTCTTTTATTGGTGGAGTCAGTACAAAAACATTTATTTACAAATACTGTACAATGTTGAAACATTTAAAGTGCACAGCAATTCTAACCATCAACACACAATAATACATACTGCAGCCTTTATTAAATTCTTCTGGCACATTGAAATCGGAGAAACATTTACAAAACATTTGTAAAACATGGAGATACCTGAAAAATGGACGTTTATACTGTATGAATATTAATTTATAATACAGTATATGTGCAGTATATATATACAGTACACTGTATATAAAATCTACTGTTTGTTTTTGGTACATGGGGCACAGGGAGTTAAAGTGACTTGCTTTTTATGTACTGTATTTGGGGGTTGTCTTTGGGGGTTTATTCATCAAATTATTATGATGAACTGCCTTTTGAAATTACAGTGCTGTTAACTATTTCAGCCACAAACATCCAGAGTTTTTAATCCCTCCCTAGTCAAGCGTCAATCAGCTGAGTCACCCTATCCTACCAACCCCCTCTCTCTACAGGGTCGTTAATCTTCTGCATATTGCCATTGTGTTCTTAATCCACCCATAGCCAAGCTACAAAGACTCAGTACGCCTGCGTCTAATCACACCATCCCCCTCCCCCAACCCTTAGAGGCCTGTTGTGTTAACGGTAACGCTTTGGAAAATCCCCTCTCTAATTAGAAATGTAAATCTGATGTGCACAGCACTGTGAGAATTGAGAGTAAACTGATACTGTATTTCATCAGGGTGTGAAAACATTTGTCAGTCAGTATGGTTTACAGTCACATGTTTTAAATACAATACAGTACATTCTTTAATATCTTTAAAATAAAAATATATAAATATATAAGTATAATTTAAAATAATCCGTTCTGTGGGTCTGAGCGGGTTGAATCGGAGAAACATTTACAAAACATTCTTATTCATTGGTGCACTGTAGGGGTGGCTGTCAATGATTATGATTCGCAGGAAAGTGAATAAATATTTATTTTATTTTATCAGGAACCAAAAAATACAAATATAAAAATAATCAGGAATAATACATAATGCAGTCTTTATTAAGTTCTTTTGGCAGCTTGAAATTGGATAACCATTTGGAAAACATTTGGAAAACATGGGGAAACATGAGTAATGCACATTTATAAGAATATTATTTAATACTATATACAGTACTGAAATGTACTGTATAATATATAGACTATATACTGTATAGTAATATTATTTTTTCCGTCTTTATCTTTTCCTCATTCTGTCTGCAGTACAGTAGTTCATTGAGAGAGGAGAGGTTTTGTGTACATCATTACTGCTGTTTATATGCTGTACATTTGACTGTACAAGCAGATTTGACTGGACACAATGCCCCCGTCTCCCCCTAGGCCACCCTTTTTCCTGGAACGACAAGAAAACAAAAAAATAGTGCAGTTACTGTACTGTACTGTACTATATGTGCATACTGTACTGTATTATGGCAGAACTACTGTAGGTGGCTGGTGCAGCTTTCTCTGGAATAAAAAAAATGGAGCAGTTAGTAGGCAGTTACTGTAGTACTGTCAAACTAGTCTACTGTATACTGGAACTACTCTATACTCTGACTACTGTTAAATTCTATGTACTGTAACCTGATGGCTGGTGCTGCTCTCTCTGTAAAGAAAAAACTAACTACTGTATACTCTTACTATCTGGAAAGAAAAAATCTGTGCCATACTTACCTGTATCATACAGTACTTACAATACTAAAGCACAGTACTACTTTCCTGATGCTTGCCCATTACGCGCGATGACAATGGGCAACACTGTGGCAATATGGTCTATATATTTATTTCAGCGTTCCACGGTGAGTACATCGTTCCAAAAACTCATTATGCCTTTCAACAACTCGTCCTTTTTGGAGGGTTTTGCCACTTTCCAGATATGGTCCTTCAGCTGATGCCAGACCATTTCGATCGGATTGAAGTCTGGCGATCTGTCATTGGAAAGAAAGAACAATTGGTTTAAGAGCTAAAAACAGTGGGGAACAAAAATGGGACACGGTCTACTGCACTTACTCCGCTGGCGTCTTCACCCAGTTGATGCCGCGCTCAAGGATATGAGCCGTTGACGCGGTGTGCTTGGGATCGTTGTCCTGTTAGAAGCGGTGACCATTGGGGAAGTCGCGTGTGATGTATTGCACAATGTTGTCTTGGAAGAAAGCTTTATTCATGATTCCTATAGCAAGAAAAGAAAAGTGCTCAAAAAACTGCACAATAGTACAGTACAGTGCATACGGTAAGCAACACTAGTCAAGTACAGTGCATTAGGCGACATTATATTTGATAAATTTTACCTTCAAAGATGACAATGCATCCCGGTCCATGCCTAGAGATGGCACCCCACACATGCAGCTTCACAGGGTGTTTTGGCCGCGGCTTCAAAGATATGCGCCCTTTTTTGTGGAACGCAAAGCTTGCAAATCTCTCCAGCGACACAGTAGACTCATCAGTGAAGATGCAATCCTGGAAAGTCTCCCTGCTGTCGATCCATGCCTGGGCCTGGAGCACTCTTTTGATTTTGTTTGCGTCCCGTATCATGGGGTACGCTCTGTAATGAAAAGGAATAAAACATTTTAGCGGCACAGTGCAGTACAGTTTGCGAAACAACACTTTTACCTCCTGTACTGTCCAGTACTAACCTCACACGTCAATATTTCCATCCAATGCTGCGTCACATCTTCTTTATGCTGCTCTCGGATACAGTCAGATTGTGCTTTTCCTGCAGAGTGTTTTTAACCCTTAATGCACTCCTCTCATCATTCTCCTCACTTATTTTGTCCACCACAAGAGTTGTCTCCCTACAATGTAAAGAAATTATATTGTTTTATTAATATGCAGCAATATAAAATGTATATAAATGTAATGTTGTAATATACAGTAAATATAAATATACAAAAAATGTATACTGTTGTACTATAAATATAAATATACAAAATAAATATACTGTTGTAATATAAATATAAATATAAATATACTGTATACCGTTGTAAGATTAATTGAATATATATATACTTAAAATGTATACTGCTGTACTATAAATATAAATAGAAAAAATATATATACTGTTGTACTATAAATATAAATATTCAAAATAAATATACGGTTGTAATATAAATATAAATAAACATCCTATATATACCGTTGTAAGATTAATTGAAATATACAAAAAATGTATACTGCTGTACTATAAATATAAATAGACAAAATATATATACTGTTGTACTATAAATATAAATATACAAAATAAATATACTGTTGTAATATAAATATAAATCCTATATACTGCACCGACACACTTTATTCGAGCAAATACCCAGTATGTACCTGGCAGATACCTGGAATGCGCCGCTCCTCACCTCTGACAAGCCCCGTTGCGTTTGCCTTCCCAGCCTGGGTTCATGCCTGGCTGACGGGCGGCTGATCTGTTAAATGATAATGATTAGGATTTAATAGGCTGCAATGCTTCGCGTGTCTACCAGATGGCATAAATTCATGAATTGTAATGCAGTATATATAGATATACTGTGCAGTATTGCAGCCAGCGGGAATAAAATGCTTCAATCCCTGCCTGGAAATAACCCAATATACTGGGGCAGAAAACAGTCACAAACCTCAATACACCCGGGTATACCCGAATTCGTGGGACTAGCCGAGCTCGAATAAAGTGTGTCGCCAGTGTATACCGTTGTAAGATTAATTGAAATATACAAAAAATGTATACTGCTGTACTATAAATATAAATAGACAAAATATATATACTGTTGTACTATAAATATAAATATACAAAATAAATATACTGTTGTAATATAAATATAAATATACATCCTATATATACCGTTGTAAGATTAATTGAAATATACAAAAAATGTATACTGCTGTACTATAAATATAAATAGACAAACTACTGTATGTTGTAATATAAATCAACAGAAATAACAACAGTATTACAGTAGATACAGAACTGTACTGTAGATGTACAGTACAGTTTTCTATATTTTTTTTTGTTAAGTTTTATAAATTTACTTACGCGTTAGTTACCCCTGGTGCCTTTTCCGGTCTCTGTTTTTTCCGTATGCATGATAGCACACGGTGTTTGATGGCACAACGAGGCCAGAAGTAGCTAACCAGCATTGGATAGCAGCAATTCGGTGTCCGCTCGTGTACATCTCCTTAATTCGCATGCTGAGTTCCTTTGAAATCTTTGTAACAGGCATTGCTGCGAGTAGAAAGAAATACAAACACAAGAATGTATATTCGATGTTTAGTCAATGTGTATTCTATGTGCAGTCAATCCACAAAATGGATGGTGTATTTATACGGTAATGACTCACATTAGAGTATGCCCACTTTCAACACCTGTACCTGGTCGCCATGCATAAAACGTCACACACTTTGCATAGCCCACCACTCCATGATCTTTATCTCAACTTGCCCTTGTCCAGATATTGTACTGCATTGTGCCACCTGCTTCCACGGAGCAACCCCGTTTCTATGGACGCAAGAACCCACTCACCTCTGCCGTGCCTGTCATGCTGAAAAAGCTAAAGGCGGTTGCCGTTTCCACGCCAAAGGCAAAGCGACAGGCTAATGCCAATAAAGAAAACCTTCTGCTGACCCCAAAGGTTAAGGGTTTTCTTAGACGTAAGCCTCATTATGTGAAGAAGATATACGGTGATGTACTCTCGACACAAAACGAATGGCAGCCAACCCATCGAATCCGCAGACTACTTCCTCACATACGCTTCGACGACTCTGCTGTAGCTGTCCCGGAAATCTTCATCCCGTCTTCTCCACCCCCATCTTCTCCGGTTCCATCTGACGACGCTGCCGCCTCTGAAATCCACGGGTCACTGTCTCCTTTGCGCTTAGACGACTCTGCTTCTCGCCCGGAAATCCAAAGGTCACTTTCTCCATCCCTCTTCGACGACGCTGCCGCTTCTCCTCTACCGGGTATCCACAGGTCACCTCCTCCACTCTCCATCGATGCCGCTTCTGTCCATGGAACCCCCATCTCATTCTCCGTTGCACCCATCCCCCCAGATGTCCAGACGCCATGCACAAGAAGCAGCTCGTTATACTGGATGCTGAATGGGATAAGTGTTGATCTCCCCGGGAATTCTTTTGTGCTGGCAAAGATAGATCTGCTTCTGGAGACCATGTTAAATGTGGAGCAACGGATGCTACAAATGGAACAACGGATGGATCAACGGATGGAGAAGATAGAGGCTGACATTGCGGGCATACATTATTTGCTCGGTGCTAATGCCCCTGTTTCCCCGACGCCGGAGCAGGGGGGTGACATGGATATGATGAATGGGACCTTCGACCCCCTTCCATCACCAAGCGCCCCCCCTCCACCAGAAGATGTAGTGTACATGTATGCCGTTGAGGAGGACATGACAACCCCATCAAGACCACGGCAGGAGACAACACGGCGACCACGACCGGAGGAAAGCTTCCTCCCAGACAACCTACCATCGCCCGTCGCCTCAAGCACACCCGTTCGCAAAAGACCTACACCCGCTCGCATCGAAACAGTGCCCGACATCACCCTGTGCATCTGCCACCGGCGCTCAGGGAGAAGTATAGGGTGAGGAGTGCTGGTGTACCCCACAAGTATTCCTTGATCATTTTTAAGCACCATGTTCCCTACACGTTGTACTGCGAGTGGGTGTTCAAAGTGAACTACGAAGGAAATCGCGTTAAAAAGGCACTTCCTGCCAATTTAAGGAAAAACATTGTGGAAGAAATGCGGCGCTTTTATGCAGTTACAGATCCTGTAATGAAAGGCGTTAGAGACTGCATAAATGGCGTTTTGCGCCATGCAAGGAATCGGCCATGGCTGGACAATGTGGAGGACTTTCAGTGAGACCTACTGTTGTGCTGAACTGTATTGTACTGTACATGTTTTGCCCTACAGTACCTGCTGTACTTAAACAAAGGAGATGTTGTTGTGTGTTTTTTTTACACAGGACATGCACAACTCCAGTCCCTGAGGGCCGCAAACAGGCACGGTTTTCAATGTTGCCCTGAAAACCTGCCTGTTTTCTGCCCTCTAGGACTGAACTGGTGCAGGTCTGACTGACAGTGTTGTGCACCATCCCACTGTACTGTACTGTATACAGTACTGTGTTTCTTTAATAAAGGAGATGTTACTTAAAATGCTTCAACATTGTACTGTATTTGTAAATAAATGTTTTTGAACTGACTGCACCAATAAAAGAACATGTTGATTTGTCTTACTGTACTGTGCATTGTTTCCATTTGCTCCTTTGATAGTACTGTATAACAAAATACAGAGTAACAAATGTCGAGGCTTGCTGCACTGTTTTTTTACTGCCTGGTCGCGCAATTGGCGTGGGAACTAGGTCAATTGGCGTGGGAACTTCTGTTCTAGGGCACCTAGAAATAAAATTCATTTTGCCCCTAGATGTTAGGAACCCCCTCACTTGACCCCAACAGGGTCCCAGCAGTAATAGCAGCGAGAAAGGGTCACGCTGGCGAGGAGGGTCCTACCATTGAGCGTAATGGCGGAGAAAGCTTTGAACCGGCTAAGTCAGAATGAGCAGAAACCTGGAACCCACAACTCCGGTTCTGTTCAACCTAGAGGGCTCAGATTCGGTCACCATGTAGTCCTAGTTGCGGCAGGATTGCATGGCAAATTGCGACCCTCTCGTGGCAACAGAACGGAGTCAGGGTAATGGTGTAGTTCAGGTTTCTGCCATTGACTTGCATGGCAGAAAAAAAGCCACTTTGGTAATGTGCTTTTAAACTGTATTTTGGTATCTCCGGTTCCGGGGGTCGTGGAAGGCTGATATTTTGCCACTATGGCAAGGGTCCTTCCGCATGAGGACCAGGTGAATTTCAACCCGCTCAGACCCACAGAACGGATTATTTTACATTATATGCGCGCAATTGGCGTGGGAACTACTTAGGGCCCCGGTCAAGTTCACGGGCAATTGGCATGGGAACGTCTGTTCTAGGGCACCTAGAAATAAAATTCTTTTTGCCCATAGATGTTAGGCACTGTATACCACTGTACAGTATACTGTGGAAGACACATAATGAAACGATACTGAACATGTAGAATAAATGCATAGTTTTATTTATTCGGGTTTATTACACAGTATACTGTACGGCCGGAAAACATCAGCATACAGTACAATATTATCCATCGAAATCCCCCCATTAGCCATTTTCTTTTCTGAGGAAAAACAAAAAGAAAAGTTTTAATGTACAGTAATGGTCAGCCCCCTAAAGAAGTACCCAGCCAGCCCCCCAAAATAATACGGCAACAATACAGTACTCACCATAGAATTTCCCATTCAGCTGGTGCCGGCGCCGGTCCACTGCCAGTCCAGCTTTCTTCATCATCCACGTCGATAGTTTGCAGCGGGACTAGTCCACCTGTAGTCAGCAGGTGAGGCTGGAAATCGCTTCGGGACATGCAAGCTTCATCAAAACTGCACGCGAAATCCGACTCAGGCTCAGGGTTGTCACTGACAGTGGGACCGTCATTGGAAGCCGGTGCTGGTGCTGGTGCTGGTGCATTGCTTGGCAGCGACTGTCGCTTCTTAGTTGGTTTTAACACGACCCTTCGCCTTTTGCCGCCTCCATGATCATAGATACGGGAAAAATCCGGTGACACACACCAATACCCTCCAACAAATTGGGGCTCAATACGGTGAAAACAGGGATCGCTACATAACCTTTTCCTTACTGCACGCTTCCACGTATGAGGAGTTGGCGAAAATTTGTAAAAGTCATAGTTTTCGATAAAATACTGATAAATTTGAGCAACTGTTGCCATCTTATCATCTGTTGCATTAATCGCGGCCCATATCAAATACGCGTAACTTCTGTCAGGTTTTTGGAAAGCGGGCTGCACTTGAACACTCATGGCGGGTGGGTCTCTGGAGAATAGTGTAACAGAAACTGAAACTGGTCTTTGTCTTTCTTTAATATGAAAAGCCTAAATTGATACATTTTTGCAACTCTTCCTTCAGTCTCAAGGCCAAGGCCAAGTTACAATAGCACACTGTGGTACAGTATCTTTTTTAAACGAAACACCTGCAAGCCGACACATTACTGATTCGGCGCATTACAATTCATGAATTTCTGCCATCTGGCGGACACACGAAGCATTGCAGCCTATTAAAATCCGAACCATTATCAATAAACGCATCAGCCGGGCATGACCCATGGCTGGGAACGCAAGGTGAACGCGGCATGCGCCAGGTGAACAGCGTCGAATTCCAGGAACCAGCCAGGGACAAACCGGTGATTTGTTAGAATAAAAGCTGCCGCAGCAGTAGCCCCTTCTTTTTCAAGGGACCAAAAGTAATTGGACAATTGACTCAAAAGCTGTTTCATGGACAGGTATAGGCTATTCCTTCGTTAATTCATCATCAATTAAGTAGGTAAAAGGTCTGGAGTTGATTCCAGGTGTGGCATTCGCATTTGGAAGCTGTTGCTGTTAACCCACAACATGCGGTCAAAGGAGCACTCCATGCAAGTGAAACAGGGCATCCTTAGGCTGCAAAAAAAATCCATCAAAGAAATAGCAGGAACATTAGGAGTGGCCAAATCAACAGTTTGGTACATTCTGAGAAAAAAAGAACGCACTGGTGAGCTCTGCAACACAACAAAGCCTGGACGTCCACGGAAGACAACAGTGGTGGATGATCATAGGATCCTTTCCATGGTAAAGATAAACCCCTTCACAACATCCAGCCAATGGAAGAACACTCTCCAGGAGTTAGGCATATCATTATCCAAGTCTACAATAAAAAGAAGACTTCATGAGAGCAAATACAAAGGATTCACCACAAGGTGCAAACCATTCATAAGCCTCAAGAATAGAAAGGCCAAATTAGACTTTGCCAAACAATATCTAACAAAGCCTGCCCAGTTCTGGAACAGCATTCTTTGGACATATGAAACTAATATCAACCTGTACCAGAATGATGGGAAGAAAAAAGTATGGAGAAGGCTTGGAACGGCTCATGATCCGAAGCATACCACATCATCTGTAGAACACGGTGGAGGCAGTGTAATGGCATGGGCATGCTTGGCATACAATGGTACTGGGTCACAAGTGTTTATTGATGATGTGACAGAAGACAGAAGCAGCCGGATGAATTCTGAAGTGTATAGGGATATATTGTCTGCTCAGATTCAGCCAAATTCAGCGAAGTTGATTGGACGGTGCTTCACTTTACAGATGGACAATGACCCAAAACATACTGCGAAAGCAACCCAGGAGTTTTTTAAGGCAAAGAAGTGGAATATTCTGCGATGGCCGTGTCAATCACCTGATCTCAACTCAATTGAGCATGCATTTCACTTGCTGAAGAGAAAACTTAAGGCAGAAAGACCCACGAACAAACAACAACTGAAGACAGCTGCAGAAAAGGCCTGGCAAAGCATCACAAAGGAGGAACCCCAGCGTTTGGTGATGTCCATGTGTTCCAGACTTCAAGCAGTCATTGCCTGCAAAGGATTCTCAACAAAGAATTAAAAATGAACATTTTATTTATGATTGTGTTAATTTGTCCAATTACATTTGAGCCCCTGAAATAAGGGGGCTGTGTATGAAAATGGTTGCAATGCCTAAACGTTTCAGATGATATTTTTGATCAACCCCTTGAATTAAAGCTGAAAGTCTGCACTTCTATTGCATCTCAGTTGCTTAATTTCAAATCCATTGTGGTTGCGTACAGAGCCAAAATTATAAAAATTGTGTCAGTGTCCGATTATTTCCGGACCTAACTGTACATGTAGCCAGGTCCCCTCTGGCTCCCCGGTTTCCCCTTTCTCCCTCACTCACCTTCGCTGCTGTAGAGGATGCTGCGGGTCTGAGTGCGTCGCCGGGAGCTCCCGGCGAAATCAGCAACAGGGCGTCGCCATCTTGTTTGCGTTCGCGCATGCACAGGAGTTCGCACACATGCAGTGTAGCCCACGGAGTAGCGCCGGCCATGTTAGGGTTGGCATGGGAGTTCACGTGTCAGCGGCGGCCATTACAGATAGAGCCTGCGCAGAGGAGTGCAGCGGTGGCCATTACAGGATCGCGCATGTGCAGTAGCGATCGTGCATGCGGTCCCACTGTTAAAGAGGTCTGCAATGGACTACAAGTCCCAGGAAGCTTAGAGGCAGAGATACACCTGATGCCACAGCAGCCAATAGGGCTTACAGCTTTCCCTGAGAGAAAAGATACATTGTTGTGTGCTGCAGTCAGTAAAAGCAGTTGAAGCTGGGTCACAGACAGGGGAGGATGGGTATGTGTAGAGAGCAAGTGCTCATACACTAGGCCAGACATCCCCTTAGGCCCCAGATAGGCTCCAATCACCTCAGCTTGTGGTTACTACAGGGACTCCCCTTAGATAGGGACAGGGTCCTGTAGGACCCAGACAAGTGAGGGTACAGCCAGGATACGTGAATCTCCTGGCATTGCTGTGAATGTGAATCACTCTCTGCGGCTGCAGAGATAAGAGGCTTTCCAAAGGTGGATCACTCCATGTGGGAGCCACCCATATCCAGGCAGAGTTTCAGGACGTCGCAGAGGAGATCGCAGAGCGGCGGATCCTTTGTGAAGTATCTGCAGCCCAAGGTGCTGGAGCACTGGGGCATGTATTTTATTTTACGTGCACCAACATACCGGTACATCAGGCGCTGATCCCGCCTATAGGTTTTGGGTCTCTTTGTGGACTTGTGGGACTCTGGGTACACGGTGTTGAGGGAGGAATAAGGTGTGGGGATAAAGGCCCTGTGAGAAGATGGTAGTTGTGCTTAGTGCTGTTATAGAGGGACACTGTTATTATTGCTGATGTATGTGTTATGTTATATTCTGCATATATTAAACTGTTATACTTGGACTCAAGTGTATGTGTTCATTTGAATGTGTCCTGCGAGGGACAACTCCCGCTCTGCTGGGAGCCATCGCAGGTGGAGGCGCTTCACCTTATAGTATTGTTTTGTTCCAGAGGATACACCCCAGGCTCTCTCTGGCGGAGGCTCAGGCCTCCTGTGAGCCTAACAGGTAAAGCACCACATGGGTAATACATATAGATCTCCTCACATGCAACCTATCTGCGATTGGGGGGGGAGGAAATATGCGTTACATACATATAATTTAATCTAGTGTGTGTGAGATGCTTGGTGTGTGTGTGTGTGTGTGTGTGTGAGTTTGTGAGTGTGTGAGATGCTGGGTGTGTGTGTGTGATGCTGCTTCTCCCCTCTATCTTTTCTCTCACACACCCTGTCTCTTCTTCAGTGGCCCAATCAATGTGCCGTGAAGCCGTCTTCTCTGCGCTGCAGAAGACTTCATTCCCATTCATTTTAATGGAATTGAACTGTTCTGGATGATGGCTTCATAGAAATATTGAATAAGTGGCCCTGCCCCATTTCACACGTTTGTGCTGCCCCATTGCTCTTGCTCTCTCTTCTCTTTTCGTCAAAACCCAATTCTGACTTATTCTGAAGCCAGAGTTACGTGTGATGTGTGAATAGCCCCAGATAGCTTTAACTCAGCCCTCTTTCCAAAGCACACCAAGTCCTGCTATATTTTCTTCACTTTATTAGGAAAGTAGCAGTAAATACAGGCACTTGTGGATGCTATGTAGTTGTGAGTTTGTAGTTAAGGACAGGTAAAAAGAGATGGCCTTGCCATAGGAGTGTAACATGAAGGTACTCACTCAGCCAGAGTCAGGAATGAAAAGGAAGTGTGGGGGAATCTAGGTAACAGGAATAGTCTTGGGACAGACTATGGGCCTCATGCAGTAAGCAGCGCAAAGGCACTTTTCGCCCGTTTTGCGCCAACAATGCATACCCCGATTTAGTAAGGGGCGAAAACTTGGCGAAAAGCAAAAAAAAGGCCAAGTTTTTTGGCGGTTTTTTTTTCTCGCCGTCGGCACGGCGAAAAGGCACTTTGCGCCTCAACTAGCCATGTTTTGAAACCCGCTCAATTCTAGTATTGACGAGTAGCTTTGCGCCACTCTAGAATTGAGATTTTCACGGCAATCCGTCTCGCTCAAAAAAGTTGACAAGTTGCTGGGGAGAGGCTGGGATGAGCGGCAGAACGTCACTTAGAAAAAATCAGACCTTTTTCCACCAATAAAAATACCAGTTTTCCAAATCAATACATCACCTTGCATATGAAAACTACAATATTATATAGCCACATTAAAAAAATTTACATTGTATACATGATGCCTAAAATCTATGCACCATGTACACTCTGCCAATCAATGTTAACAATAAAATATTCCAAACAAAATACCATTAAATCCAAACAAGTATACTATTTAAACCAAGCAAGTCACCATAAATCAATTAGCATTCATTAATCAAATCTCAAAACAATTAAAATACCATCCATAACAATTACACAATTAACTATTTCAATCTTTAAAACAAGTTACCATCAGACAAAATATAAGTACCAAAAAGAATACAATATACAAAAGCAAGCCTCACCATGACCTAAAGTACAACATACAACACCAAAAATTACATCTATCTAATTCCAAAATACATTTGTGACAGGGTAAACAAAAGCCACCAGTTATATGCCTGGAAAACCTATGTCTAGTCTGCAGTGCAGCACTGACTAGGTTAACTTCAGCTGGGAACCTCAGGATAATTAGTTGGATCCCAGCTGCCTAATCAAGGTGTGTTAAAACCCAGGCTGTAGACAGATGGAGGCTGTCTGTTGAGGAGTGAGGAGTAAGCTGCTAAAGAGATTGCTAAAGAGATTCCTGATACAAAGGTCTGATTAGAAAATTAGATGAATTGTGAACTGTCTGTCCCCTGCATAGAAAAGGGCAACTGCCATATACACTGTCTGCTAAAGAGAAACTGTTTTTGTTTGTCTGCTGAAGAAAAGCCATTTTCCTTTTGTTGCTGGCGAAAAGCTATTTTTGTTTTGTGTGCTGTATATTTTTTCAAGGCTAAATAAATAAGCCTTGTCCAGAAACCCGCGTGTGTAGTTGCATGTACCCTGCAACAACATTACACACACATTTATGCATAGCAGCATAGCCACAAACATTTTAAAGACAGCAAAACAAGCATTTCCTACCAAACCATTTCTCACCCTGTATGTATATGTAGCGCTGTTTCCTGTTGAATACAGTATGCTACCAATGCTGTCTAACCTGTGGGGCTCGCAGGGTCTAAGCCTTCGCCACGGAGAGCCTGGGGACAATAAGTTTATGTACGGGTAAGCTCTTACCAAGTGCAGCGCCTCCACCTTTGATGGCTCCCAGCAGAGCGGGAGTGGTTCCTCACAGGACAATAATGCAATACTACGCACACAGCATATAAAAGAAACAGTGGCTTTACTTCTGGTAACCATAACCATGCATGTCATTCATTTACGTATCACTTTACTAGGAGACACAATAGCTACCGCGTCTCGCAGGACGCGACCCTTCACCGTGTACCCACACCGTGTCCAATTCCCCCACACCACAACCCCACCCCCAAAGTAAGGTATGTGTGTGTGTGTGACTGCGCAGCCACTTATGTACTGATTTATAGTTGGTGCACTTATGAATGTTACCTGCCGAGCGCTCCTGCGCTCGGGCCTGCAAACAGACTTCGCAAAGGATCCGACGACTCAGATGTGATGGTGGTACCTTCCGGGGCGATGCCACCCGGTTGGTTGCTGCTGTGCTGGAAGAGGTCTGGTCCCAAACCTCTGTGATGATGCAGCGACAGTCTCTGGGTCTTGACACTTCCCTCGCTAATGTGACAGGTTCCTATTCTAGGGCATGTCCCTACTTTAACTCTATACTGACTGTGACCCAGGGCGTAACTGGGCCTGGGGGTATCGGGGGGCTGGTGTAGAGGCTACTTGCCTCTCTACACGCAGAGCTCCTACCTCTTCCCCTTCCTGGTCTTCTCTCCTAACGTGCTCCCCTGCGCAACCTCCTATATCACTTCCTAACGCAATCCTGTAGCCCTATTGGCTCCCTGGCGTCACCTGGTCTCACTGAAGCTCCTGTGACTTGTAGTCCCCTACTCTACGCCTCCTCTGATTGGTCCGTGCTTCGCAGGCTACCGCAACCCCTGCTGCGCATGCGCGACCTCTCCTCTGTCGCCGTCACCAACGGGGCTCACGGCGCATGCGCGAGTACCGAAAATGGCGGCGCCCTGAACACTCGGGCCGCAGCGGAGCCTCCGGTGCACCGGAGCGCTCCCTGCACACTCTGCAACCTTCCCTTATTCTCCTATTGCAGCGGAGATATGGGTGAGCCTGAGGGACCTGGCTACATCCTCCCCCCCGTGGAATCCAACGACCCCGCTTGGAACATCATAACAATAACGTTGCACACAGGTTATATAATAAAAATGCATGAAATACGTACAACGATACATATCACACTCTATATAAGATTATACATTTCACTGAACATAACGATAACAGATTTCACTCTATTGCGAGCCCACTGCTGAGACTCATAATGTGGTGCCCCGAACTGATTATAGGTCATCCTCATTGGAGGCTGCCCGACTCTCTGACTCCTTTGGAGCTGTTCTTCGGTCACTCCCTCGGGAGAATGACTGCTATAGTCCTGAGGCTCAGCCTCTTCCCTTGAGGGGATTACAGTCTCTGCGCGGTCATTGGAAGGCACAAAACATGGACTTTGTGGGTCCAAAGATGAATTCTCGGGAGCCACCGTATTAGGCGTTTGGTTACCGAGCCCTTTACCTGTAGCTCCTCCGGGAGATGCTTGTCGAGTTCGAGGGCCCCTTTGAGAGGGCCCCTCTTGGATCTTCAGAGGTGGTATCATTATCAGTCTCTAGACCAACCTCACACGGTTTTGGTTCCCTGTCCAATGGAGTAGCTGATATCTCTGGTTCATCCTCTCCCACTTGTGGAATAGGAAGCAAATGGTTCCTGTGCCATACCTTTACCCGGCCCTCGGAGTCCTTGATACGGTAGACCGGGAGGCCAGGCATCTGAGACTCTACTTCATAGACACCTTCTCGCCACCGGTCAGCTAGCTTATGTTTTCCCGGTACTCCCAAGTTGCGGAGAAGTACAGCATCACCAGGGCGAATGTCCCGGTGTTTGACCTTGCGGTCGTAGCGTTTCTTATTTCCAGCATGCAATTTCTCCGTGGACTTTTCGGCTTGCTGATAGGCCTGTTGCAAATTCTCTTGCAGCCGCTTCACATACTTGAAATGATTGGTGTTGTGAACTCCATCCGTGGAGACCCTCAGTCGTATATCCACCGGCAGTCGGGCTTCTCTCCCGAACATCAGGAAGTAGGGAGAGAATCCAGTAGATTCATGTCTAGTAAGCGTGTACTAACGTTTCTACGTGTCGGCTCCACTCTGTCTTTTGCACGCCAGTTAGGGTCCCCAACATGTCTAGCAGGGTACGATTGAACCATTCGGGCAGGGCATCTCCTTCAGGGTGGTACGGAGTGGTTCGTGATTTAGTGATATTCAAAATCTTTAACAACTCTCAAATTAATTTGCTCTCAAAGTCTCTACCTTGATCAGAATGTAGTCTGTTGGGAAGGCCGTAGTGTATGAAGTATTTCTCCCACAGGACCTTGGCTACCGTGATGGCTTTCTGGTCCTTTGTCGGGAAGGCTTGGGCATATCTGGTGTAATGATCTGTGATGACCAGTACGTTACATATTCCCCGGCTGTCAGGGTCTCCTAGACCTCCTGCCTTGCCATAGTTCTTCTTTGTCCACTGGGTGTGCTGCTGTCTTCTGTTTCCTCTGGGTTCCTCTGTCTGCCTGTCTGTCTTCTTGTTGCTCCTGTCTCTGTCCTTTATAGCTTTTGATTCTTGGTTGGTTCAATTGCCTTTGCTTGAAGTCAGACTCCTATTGCACATGCCTCTGATCCTGATCTGTTTTCTGTACCTGTACCTGTACCTGTATTATAGAAGTCTGTTCACAGTAAAAGCCCTTGCTGGTAATCTGGCTTGTCCCTGTTTGTTCCTGTTCTCAGTCCCTGCCCCCAGACCTGTCCTTGCTCCCCTGTCCTGTTCCAGTCTCCTCGTTGCTGACCTCTGCTTGTTACCTGACTTCGCTACCTGCCGCCTGCCTTGGACCTATGCTTGTTTCCTGACTGCGCTGTCTGCCGCCTGCCTTGGACCCCTGCTTGTGACCCCTACTACGCTCGTGCTGTTCCGGCCACCGAGATCCTACCTGCCACAGAAGTCTCCCATGACAGAAAGCAAAGGCAACTTCTGGACCTCGCTGGAACAGATTCTTCTTCTGCCTGCACCCTTTCCGGCCTGCTGCAGCAGACCACATCCGCATGGTTGAAGATAAGTACTTTCGGTTTTTTTTTTGGAAATCCCAGTTGGGAAGGTTTTTTTTTTGCTGCTAAGTGTTCTGCGAGAATTATTGCGTTCATAACGAAAAAACATTTTTTGCTGAGGCTAGAACTGTTACTGCAGAGACTAGTGCACCTTTCTTTGAGATTTTTCTTTTGTGCAGTGCCTGGGTTAACCCTTGCAGTACCTGTTGCCACCTTTTAGACTCTGACTTTTCATTCCCTGGACAAGGCTTGTCTCTGCATCCCTGGTTGGACCACTGCTGTTCACAGGGTTCCCATTTCAAAAGACAAGAGTGCTTCCATTATTTTGTTACTGCATACTGTGATTTTTCCTGCAATCTGTAGTTCTTCCTATGATTGGTTCTAAGGTTTCAGGTTTACCTGCAAGTTCCCCTAAAGTTTGTTTCTCTGCAACATATGATATCCCTACGCCTGATATCAAAGGTTTCAGATTTAACTGCAGGGTTCTCTGTCTGATATCCCTATGCCTGATATCTAAAGTTTCAGATTTAACTGCAGGGTTCTCTGTCTGATAATCCTATGTCCGATGTCAAAAGTTTCAGATCTAACTGCAAGTTTTCTCTGTATTAGTTTCCTGCTGTCTATGATATTTCTATGAAGATTGAGTGAGGGGTATAAGCCCCCAATCAGGTCTCAGCTGTCCCAAGCATGAGGATTGATAGCAGCCTTAATGTTTGTAATCCATGTGCTGTAGAGCATACATAAGTGCTGGGGAGACTCTATCAGACAATCTGGACAAGGTATAATAGTACCAATAATGCTGAAGGGTTACTCAAAGCTCTATATATACCATAGAGGTATTTAGCAAATCCCCAGCAGAAAACAAAGGTACATAGCTTACATGCCAGTGTCAGTCTCCCTTCGCAGCACAGCTCTGTATCAGCTGGATGCGTGCATCACGCTGGGTGTAATGAAGAAGGAGGGAGGTCCCGGAGGTCCAATGACGGTGCACTGCTCAACAAACAACGGGGGCTGCAGCCAGTTGAATTAAAAAAGGTTTATTAAGTGGTCAAGGTGAAGTACATGGTGACTTTGACGCGTTTCAGGACATAACGTCCCTTTATCAAAAAGTTTTTTTTACCTCCGGGACCTCCCTCCTTCTATGATATTTCTATGCCTGATATCTAAGGTTTCAGATTTAACTGCATGTTTCTCTGTATGATATCCCTACGCCTGATATCTAAAGTTTCAGATTTAACTGCAAGGTTCTGTCTGATATTCCTATGTCTGATGTCAAAAGTTTCAGATCTAACTGCAAGTTTTCTCTGTAGTAATTTCCTGCTGTCTATGATTTTTCTATGCCTGATTTCTAAAGTTTCAGATTTAAACTGCAGGGTTTCTCTGTCTATGTTTTTTCCTTGCATTTATAAATCTCTTTGACTGATGCTAAAGTCTCAAAATGTCAGCTCTCCTATCTTGTGTCTCTCTGTGTCTAATATTCCTGTTGTTCATTCTAATGCTTCTGTTTTAAAAACACATTTCCTCTTTACTGGTTTCTTGGGAAGTGTGGTTTCCCCATGTCTGAAATTATGGCTCCCACTCAAACAGTCTTGAGCAGTAAATGTGAACACAGTCCCACTGATTCTTCAGAACTTCTCAAAGCAAGGAAGAAGAAGAAAAAGAAGGGAGGTATTACTGTGGAAGTTGCAGAAGGAATTAAGAATGAAAATTTAACCTCAGAGTCTGCATTTAATGAAAGAGATATGCTGCAGTTTAAGGCAACTCACAGATGTATCCCAAGAATAGTGGAAGAAAAGAAAAATGCCCTAACTCAGACGCTTCAAGCTGCACAGAAAGCGATTGATTGTCTTTATGAACGTTTAGATAAGGAGCAAGAAGCCAAGGCTGCACTACAAAACTGTCTATCCTCAGCAATTGCTAAGTGTGTTCTCCAGGAGAAAGAAAAAGAGCAGTTGGAGAGGGACAGGGTGATCCTGTCAAGTAAGCTGGAGAAGGCATACGCTGATTCTGTCCATGTCCAGAGTTTAATGGATGAAGCTTACTCAGCGCTGGAGACCTCTCAGAAAGGAGTTCACAGGCTTAATACAGAGCTTAAAGTCTCCCAGGAGGAGGGTTGCTATTTTACAACAGAGATACGTTCTATAAGAGACGCCCCCGAAGAGTTAAATAGTAGGTTTGAAACTATAAACCGAATGAGTAAGAACTTCTTTGTCCAAGCCAGTGAAGGAGATAAAGGACTCCATGAATTAGAAGAGAAGAGACTATTGATAGAAGAAAAGTCAAGGATGCAATTACACTGGAAAAAGCAGAGAGTGACTTGGAAAAAGAAAAGTATCAGTTGGAGAATGACAGGTTGATCTTGTCAAGTAAGCTGGAGAAGGCTTATGCGGATAATGCCCAGTACCAGAGTTTCATGGCTCAAGTTAGCGCAGCACTGGAAGCATCTCAGAAAGAGGTTCACAGGCTTACTACAGAGCTGGAAGCCTCTAAGGAGAAGAGTTGCCACTTAAACACAGAACTATGCTCATTGAGAGAGATCTTCGGAGGGTTAAATAGCAGTTTTGAAACTGTAACCCAAGAGTGCAAGAATCTCCATGTCCAAGTTAGCGAAGGAGATAAGAAACTCCATGAATTAGGAGAGGAGAAGAAACAGTTGGCCCAGGAAAAGCTAGACGTGCAGACAGCACTGCAGAATGCAGAGATAGTGCTGCAAGAAGAACGTGTCTCGCTGGAGCAGCGCACACAAGCAGAAAATATGCTGCAGAGTCAGCTGCAAGAATTGCGTACACATCTGCAGGACACGAAGGAGAGATGGGTGAAGGCTGAGGAAAAATAGCGAGTTCTGCAGGAAGAAAGTTTCCAGACTGCCTACAAAATAAAGATAAATGTCACATGTCATTTTGGAAGACTCATGTATGTTTGATATGAGTCTTAATTGTTGTTAACTATTCAAATCTGTCGCTGTTATGCTATCTGATTACCATACTTAATGTAAGCCAATGGAACTCTAGCATAGCGTATAAATAGTCTCCTAGTACTTGTCAGATTACACTCCTGATGAAACCGCAATGCGGAGAAACGCGTAGAGTGAATCCTGATGAGAGAAGACCACTTTAGGATCGGAGTCCCCCAGAGCAGATGACGTCACTTCCGGTTTCCGGTTTGGGTGAGACGCATCAGTGAAACGCACGCCGAGGCGGAGGGGGGACTGATACAGCTGCCTTGCACTGAGATCCGATATGTGATCAAAACGCTTGTATTCTTTTAACACATTGTGAGTGTATTGTACTTTCACTTACAATTTTAATAGAATTTTGCACAGTCTGCACTATGTCCGTTTCCTTATTTGTTACCTAAGGTCCTCAGCATCCACCCACGTACACAGACCCACTTATACCACGGGCAGACGGGCTGTCCCTGAAAGATACCTTTATGGGAACATTACTCACCATACACTTGTGAGTACATAGCACACTGCACTTTTAATTTTTATTTATTAATATCACAATACTGCACCATCAGAAAATTTCTTCTGTTTTACATGATTTTGCGCTTCCCGATGATCTTCACCCCTTCCACGTCCACGGGATCAAGAGAACTACCCCCCACTGGGTTAAGCTGCATTCGCATGTGTTTGTATTAGTATCACTTAATTATTATTTATACACTTGTTTATATAGGGATGTAATTCTTGAGCGCCACATTGATATATATTTTTTCAACTTGCAGATCGCTGAGCTCAAGACACAGCTTGCCAAAAAGGAGGAGAGAGAGAAGGTGTCCGTCTGTCAAGTGGCTGGCCTGACACAGCGCTATGAGGTCAAAATGGCCGAGGCCTGCAAATTATTGGACCACACAGCCCGTGATAAGGTCCGACTGCAGCTGGAGCTGGACAATGCCCGGGAGGAGTACCGGCAGCTGCAGATCAGAAATGAAGAAAATTAAACATATTTAAGCCTTACTCTGAGTCAGCTGGGAGATATGGAGTCGCGACTCAACTCCAAAGAAGCCAAACTGACAACTGCATTGAGTGGGAAAAGAAGTGCAGAAGGACAGCTTCAAGAGCTGAAAACTCAAATAGCTGGTCTTAATGAGAATTTAGGTGATACCACGAAACGGCAGTCACAAGAGGAGACCATGGAGCGTGAATTCTATGTTCTCACTTACCCATGTGAAAAGTTTGCACCCGTCCTTGATGCCCACATTGCTGATGTCCATGTCTCTGCAATGGAGTTGAACGTATCCATTGGGAAGTTCCAGATTCCCAAACTAAAAGAGATATATTGGTCACAAAAAGAGACCACGGAAAGTTAATATGTCCCCTCTGCCGCATGTGAAGAGCCTGATGTATTTGTTCCCGATGCCCCTGCTATGATGTTAGACGGATCCCTGGTGAAGTTCCTTGCTATGCCTAATGTTCTTGATGCCGATGCCAACGCTCTTGTGATGAGGATAAATGCACCTCTCACAGATTTCCCATCAGCACTTGACGTACACATTAAGTTGGCCTTCCATCAGGGACACCCTGCTAAACCTGGAGGGTTGTCAGGAGGATTTACTGGCTCCTCTGCTCCCGCTGTGAAGACAAGCGCACGTTCTTCCGTTTATCTACGAATTTCTGATGCATCTGCTGCTGAGCCTGTGACTTACTATGCAAAGTCAAGCTTACTGCCCACAGATTCTCTGGCATTTGGGTTGATGCATCCTGACATTAAACTGTTCCGAGAGAGAATTGAATTCCTCTGTCGGCTTTCTGATGGACTTTTTCAGTCTGTGGAGTACTCTCTGCCCGCTGACAAACCACCAGAGGTGGGTCACCTTGAGTCCACTTTTCATCAAGGCCTCTGGGAAGAGCCTGGAGGATCGTCCGGAGTACGCTCTTGAGAGGGGGGAGTAATGTCAGGGTCTCCTAGACCTCCTGCCTTGCCATAGTTCTTCTTTGTCCACTGGGTGTGCTGCTGTCTTCTGTTTCCCCTGGGTTCCTCTGTCTGCCTGTCTGTCTTCTTGTTGCTCCTGTCTCTGTCCTTTATAGCTTTTGCTTCCTGGTTGGTTCAATTGCCTTTGCTTGAAGTCAGACTCCTATTGCACATGCCTCTGATCCTGATCTGTTTTCTGTACCTGTACCTGTACCTGTATTATAGAAGTCTGTTCACAGTAAAAGCCCTTGCTGGTAATCTGGCTTGTCCCTGTTTGTTCCTGTTCTCAGTCCCTGCCCCCAGACCTGTCCTTGCTCCCCTGTCCTGTTCCAGTCTCCTCGTTGCTGACCTCTGCTTGTTACCTGACTTCACTACCTGCCGCCTGCCTCGGACCACTGCTTGTTACCTGACTTCGCTACCTGACGCCTGCCTCGGACCTCTGCTTGTTTCCTGACTGCGCTGTCTGCCGCCTGCCGTGGACCCCTGCTTGTGACCCCTACTACGCTCGTGCTGTTCCGGCCACCGAGATCCTACCCGCCACAGGAGTCTCCCGTGACACCGGCTATTCGGCTCAATAAACAGGAAGTCCATACATACTAAATCCATGGGGCCCGAGATTTTCAGATATCCCATTGGGGCTGCTCTTGTGGGAAGCGTCTTGCGTTGAATACACCTGCTGCATCGTCAACAATGACGTTCCACCGCCTCTCTCATTTTTGGCCAGAAGGACCTATTTCTCACGAGCCCAAAGGTTTTATCGATGCCGAGATGACCATGTTCATCATGTAGTGACCTTAGTACCAAGTGTTGTAGTATCTTAGGGAGGACCAGTTGTCGCCTACTTGGATGATTATGATAATGCTCGACTCTATACAGTAGATTATCACGCATCTCGAACTTGTCTGCTTCCCTCATAAGGATGCCCACCACATCATTAGGGGCGTGCTTCAGCAGGTCTGTACGATTTTTCTGGATAGCGTAGCGTATAGTGCCAGCTATCGAGTCACGAACCTGATATCGTACCATATCTCTCCAGGATATAATTTTGTCAGGAGTAATGTGCATTCCGCTGGGGTCACAGTACGCAGCCGGGATGGCTTTGGATGCACACCCTAGAGAGTCCGCCACTTGATCATCAGTTCAGAGAACGCACTTGATCATCAACGATTGCCGCAGTACAGCACATGGCCCGCATCCCGGGTCCGGGAATCTCCTCCCATTGGTCATTGTCTGGGGTGGCGTCCAGCCCCGGTCTTCGGGATAGGGCATCGGCTCCCACATTCAGGGGACCAGGTTTGTATTTCAGGGTGAAATTATAGCTGAAGAGCGCTGCCAACCAACGATGGCCAGCTGCGTCCAGTTTAGCTGAAGTCATAATGTACGTAAGGGGGTTATTGTCTGTACGCACTTCGAAAGCAACTCCATAGAGGTAGTCGTGGAGCTTGTCCACTATGGCCCATTTTAAGGTGAGAAATTCTAACTTATGTACCGGATAGTTTTGTTCGCTGGGCGTCAGACTACGACTGATGTAGGCTACTGGCCGAACCCCCGCTGGGTGCTTCTGATGTAACACCGCCCCTAGTCCATTGAGGCTCGCGTCCACATGTAGGATATAGGGCTGCTCTGGATCAGCATAGGCTAACACTGGGGACGCCGTCAAACTCTGTTTTAGCCCAGAAAGGCCTGCTCACACTCAGGAGTCCACTTGTCACCAAATGATTGCCGGGCGGGGGTCGCCGTACGCCCAGTGTCCTCCGGATATATTTTAAGGAGATTGTTGAGTGGTTTTGCACAACGGGAATACCCCTCCACGAACCGACGATAGTACCCTCAGAACCCCAGGAAGGAGCGCAGCTCTACAACATTATTGGGTCGCGGCCAGTTTACTACGCTTACTTCTATCTTGGCTGGGTCAGTGGCTATTCCGTCGGCGGACACGATATGTCCCACATAGGTCACTGAGGTTCTACAGAATCGGCATTTGTCCAAGGACAACTTGAGTCCTTCTTTGGCGAGGAGTCTTGTCTCATGTTCCTCCAAAGTTCTTCCAAAGACGATAATGCCGTCCAGATACACTAAACATTCTCTTGGATTCATATCTCCCAACGTTTTTTCCATTAGTCTTTGTAAGGTGGCTGGTGCCCCACAAATGCCCTGCGGCATACGGGTAAACTGATAGAACCCCAACGGACAGATGAAAGCAGTTTTCTCTTGATCCTCAGAGCTCATGGGCACTTGATAGTATCCAGATCTTAGATCCAACACACTGAACCATTGACTTCCATTGACAGCATTCAGTATTTCTTCTATGCGGGGAAGATTATACTGATCGGGAATCGTGCGATTATTCAAGGTCCCATAATCCACACACAGTCTCACAGTCCCATTCTTCTTCCTCATCACCACAATGGGGGACGCGTAGGGCTTCTTGACTCTGTGACAATCCCGGCCTTTTCGATCTCATGGATCACAGCCCACGCACATCATCAACATCCCTAGGGGCAATGCGCCGGGAGCGCTCACGAAAGGGAGTCGTATCATTCAGGCGAATAGTATGCTGGGCACTGCGACTGCACCCCACATCCATCTCACCAGTAGAGAAAACTTTGCGTTGATCCTCCAACTTGCCCCTTAGTCTCTCTCTCCACTCATCGGGCAGTCCGGACCACCCGAAGTCAAAGTCTAGACCTCCGTTGGAGTCTCGGGCTCGAGCAGAGTTGACGTGGAAGGGTTCTTCTACTTAGCTGACCGGATAGATTCGACCCAATTTCTGTCCAGCATCTATAGCCATGATGAAAGGGGACAGATTCTGCACCGACACATAAGTTCGACAAGGGATGGCGGATGCCCAATCCCGAATCTCAGGTAGTATTCGGTACCCTCTTCAGATGTCCTCTTCGGGAGTGCTCTCCAAGGAGGAGAGATGCTCGGTGTCTTCGCGATCGGTATATGAACACCAGGCGGGCACCCGCTGTACTCCTCCTGGCGGAATTTCAGTCAGGCCAGCTCAACCGCAGAATAACAGTCCATAACTCTCAGGGCTAAGGGCTGTGGAGTCTTCGTTCACCTTGATAAGTTGTAGCTGAAGACTAGACATGGGCAATTCATTGGTCTCTTGTAGATAGGCTCGGATGACGGCCCGCACAATGACGGCGTTAGTCCCTAGGATAATTG
The DNA here is from genome assembly GCF_040206685.1 of Ascaphus truei. NCBI lineage: Eukaryota > Metazoa > Chordata > Amphibia > Anura > Ascaphidae > Ascaphus > Ascaphus truei. Next base: position 48,812,883 of record NC_134483.1, on the reverse strand, counting down.
GGTATTTGGGTAGGTCCTTGGGTTCCGGACACACGAGGGCATCCACTTCCATGGGGTGGGATTTCCCAGTGTTGAACTGTTGAATCTCCAAAGACACCGTTACGATACCGTCGATAGGGTAGTCATCACTGCTGAGGCCCCTCCCTTTAATATGTTCAGCCGTCTTCAGCGGCCTTTTCTGAAGATGCTGATCATAGAATCCTCGATATATGATGGACACTTGTGATCCCGTGTCCAGCAAGGCCGAGGAATAGATACCATCCACTAACACACGTATGAGGGCTACCGGTCCCATTCGAGTGTTCCAATTAAGGGGAGAATCATCATCACCGATAGGGGTTGGGACTGGGTCATTGGCAGCCAGGAGCTCTTGGGGTGCCGGGGACTCCGAGACCTTCCCGTCGGCGGTGTATACCCCACAGACCATAGCACTTGGGGGATGGGCTCCGGTCGCGGCGTTCTCCCACCCAGAAATCATAGGAGAGATGCCCTTTTCTTCCACACTTGTAGCACGCCAGGTCACGGGACGGCGTACGACGGTTGTAGGGGGGAGAGGCCCTCCGGAGTACTTTGGTCGCTCCATAACAATCCGGGGTGTCCACTAGCTCCCTTATTCTTGAGGGTTGAGGATCCTTTAGGTTTCTGAGGAGAATGAAGCAAATAGATGAGCCTCGTGTTCCTTAACTTGTTGTAATAACCTTGTGAATGTAAGGGGGCTCCCTCGGGTGAGGTTATCACGAATCATGTTGGCAATGGGGTGAGTGGAGCTGGAACCCCGCAGGTACTGTTTAGGAAGATACTCATCCATCTTGGAGGCCACAACGAATTTGTGATGAAGCAGGGGTCCCAACGCTATCTGCACTCGATGGATAAAGGCCAACAATTCCTCCCTTCCTTTTGGGTGATGGCATATTACTTGGCCCACAGGGCCCCATCGTCTTCTTCCACTCCATAGGCCTCTAGCAAGAATTCCACGATCATCTGGGAGGTTAAGTCAGGGTGTTGCTCCCAGTGGATACTGACTAGAGTCGAAGCTGGGGGTCTCAAACACTCCATGATGCGTTGACGTTTGACAGCGTCGGTGCATGACCATTCCTCCATTACACCCCGGGTGTGCGCTTTCCAAGATTCTATCCCATCCTCTCCCGTGGGGATGGGCAGGGTTCCAGAGAAGGCTTTCAGTTTCCTGTAATTTTGAGAGTGCGAGGCCAGGGTTAGCGCTTCGACTAAGGACGGTAGACTGGGCGGGGAAGCCAGCTGGCTTATTTTTTCCGTAAGCTTTTGTAACATATCCCTACACAGTTTCGCTTCCTCTGACGCACTGGAGCCAGGACAACTGAACTCCGACCGGCAACTACCGGATTTACTTTCGGGGTAGGTAACTGGTACCGGTGTATGACACTCTCCTTGGGGCCTTCGGTTGGTGTGTCCCTTAGGGGTTAGATGAATGGGCTTCCGCCTGGTGGGGAGTTAGGGAGCTGAAGGTACTGGGGGGGCGGCCGGCTCCAGAACAACTAGGTCTCTACGACAGTCCACGAGCAAGGCATTCCACTTAGAATCTTTGTCTATTAGGACATCCACCAGGCGAGCTTTAGAAAATCCTGGTAATTGCCTTAGAGCAGTTTGCAACGTCTCTAACGGTAAGGCCATAGGTACTTGACTTACGGCTACCACGCGGCGGGCGTGTGCATCTGCCGCGCCCAGTCGCGCACGCTTTGACGCGAGGGGAGAGTCATTCTTAACAGATATTTGTGGAAATTTTAATCCTTGGGCACCCCAGGTCTTAATCTCAGCAGCGCCTCCAATATAGCCCTGTTTCCTGTTGAATACAGTATGCTACCAAAATTGTCTAACCTGTGGGGCTCGCAGGGCCTAAGCCTCCGCCACAGAGAGCCTGGGTGCGATAAGTTTATGTACGGGTAAGCTCTTACCAAGTGCAGCGCCTCCACCTGTGATGGCTCCCAGCAGAGCGGGAGTGGTTCCTCACAGGACAATAATACAATACTACGCACACAGCATATAAAAGAAACAGTGGCTTTACTTCTGGTAACCATAACCATGCATGTCATTCATTTACGTATAACTCTACTAGGAGACACAATAGCTAACGCGCCTCGCAGGATGCGACCCTTCACCGTGTACCCACACCGTGTCCAATTCCCCCACACCACAAGCCCACCCCCAAAGTAAGGTATGTGTGTGTGTGACTGCGCAGCCACTTATGTACTGATTTATAGTTGGTGCACTTATGAATGTTACCTGCCGAGCGCTCCTGCGCTCGGGCCTGCAAACAGACTTCGCAAAGGATCCGACGACTCAGATGTGATGGTGGTACCTTCCGGGGCGATCCCACCCGGTTGGTTGCTGCTGTGCTGGAAGAGGTCTGGTCCCAAACCTCTGTGATGATGCCGCGACAGTCTCTGGGTCTTGACACTTCCCTCATTAATTTGACAGGTTCATATTCTAGGGCATGTCCCTACTTTAACTCTATACTGACTGTGACTCAGGGCGTAACTGGGCCTGGGGGTATCAGGGCCTGGTGTAGAGGCTACTTGCCTCTCTACATGCAGAGCTCCTACCTCTTCCCCTTCCCGAGCTTCTCTCCTAACGTGCTCCCCTGCGCAACCTCCTATATCACTTCCTAACGCAATCCTGTCGCCCTATTGGTTCCCTAGCATCACCTGGTATTACTGAGGTTCCTGGGACTTGTAGTCCCCTACTCTACGCCTCCTCTGATTGGTCCGTGCTTCGCAGGCTACCGCAACCCCTGCTGCGCATGCGCGACCTCTCCTCTGTCGCCGTCACCAACGGGGCTCACGGCGCATGCGCGAGTACCGAAAATGGCGGCGCCCTAAACACTCGGGCCGCCGCGGAGCCTCCGCTGCACCGGAGCGCTCCCTGCACACTCTGCAACCTTCCCTTATTCTCCCATTGCTGCAGAGATAAGGGTGAGCCTGAGGGACCTGGCTACATCTATATTGATCTATACATACATACATACATACATCCATACATACATACAGTGGCAAGAAATGATCTTTAAAAAAAAATATATGACATGTTAAAAAAATCATATGGTTCCCACGTCCCTGATTGGGCCGTGAAAACCATGTGATTGTGGGGGGAAAAAAATAATTTTGATGATGTCATTTAAAGGCAATGACGCCAGCCAATCAGAATGGCTGTGCTTCAATGGCCTTTAAGATGACGTCATGAAAAGAAAGATGGCCGGCCTCACATGGTACGGTAGCGAATCAGAGCGTGGGAACTACATCCCAACTTTGATTGGCTCTAGTACCATGTGACAGGCTTTAAATGACGTCACATCTGTTCTCCCCAAAGCCTCTGTCACATGGTCTACTAGAGTCAATCAGAGTTTTATTAGAGCATGTTTTTGATAACCCTTGATGTATTTAATGTATAGGACATGTTTATTTTTTTTACATACAGGGTTGTTTCCTCAGGTCCGCAGAGACCACCTGGTGGACCATGGCGCCTGGCGGGGACCACAAGCAGGCCTCCAGACCCTGTTTGAAACATGGTGCTGGGCTACTGTAGGTCTGTGAGGTGACCCGTCAAGCCCACCGGGGAATCCCGTGGGCCTGGGGTATTAACACAGTATGTCAAATAATAAATCATGTATTTATGGGGGGGCACAGGGGGTGGGTTATGTATTTAATAAATATAATGATGTTTATTGTGGGGCTGTGTATTGTTTTTATTGTGGGTTCTGGGGGTGAGGGAAGGGGGTATTGGTCCCAAGGGTATGTGGGTAGGCCTCCCGGCTGGGTAGTGTGTGAGGGTGGTTAGGCCTCACGGGGTGGGGGGGTAGTGGGGGAGGGTATGTAGGCCTCGCGAGTGGTGGGTGAGGGTGGGTTAACCCCTTAATGACTATAGCGGTTAATAACCGCTATGGTGATTAAGGGGTTAGGGGACATTACATTGGCTGTTTTTATTCTTGTTCATGTTTTGCAGCATCGGAGGGGGCATGGACGGTGATGAAGATGAGGATGGCCTTCATCGTGGCAGCCGGACATGGGTGAGTGCTATATGTATTTATTGTAGTTATTGTTCTTTATGTATTTTAAATGGGCAAATTCACTATTATCCATATGTGGATAATATTAATTTTGCACATTACTATACTGTATGTGTTAAGGGTGGTGTATTTATGTGTTGTAATTTTTTTTGGGGTGCACTGAATTGGTACTGCAGGCCTGCGGGGAACACCCGAGGGCCACCGCCGGCCTTTAGTATCATTGCTGTGCATCCCAAAAATGTGATATATGTAATGGGGGTATAGGGGTTGTTGGAGGCACAGGGGGTGTATGTTGTTATTGCAATGTTTATTGGGGGCAATTGTGGCTATGGGGCAATTTGTGGCTCAGGGACCCCCTACTTCCTGGGTTACAGGCCCCGGTTTGGTGCATCGGTGCCAGTGTCGCCGCCATCTTTATAGCGGGCACGTCGCGTATGGGACGCTATAAAGATGGCGATGACACTGGCACCCGATGACCTGTAACTCGGGAAGCAGGGGGTCCCTGATCCACAAATCAATGCGGTTCAGCTCAGGGGACCCCCTGCTCACAGAACACTATTATTAAAAATATATTCATGCTGCTTCGTTACCATAGCACATAGCCACAAAGAGACAAAATAGGAAAAAACCTGGCGCTTACCTTAAGCTTAATATATGAGGTGTGCTTACAATGTGGCAGTAAGTTAAACCACGGCTCTATGACAGATGCTTTGAGCCAGCATGGAATTCCCCTCTGCTGCAACCCCAGGGAAGGGTTAATCCGGAACCCTTTCAAAAATATAGAGACATACAAGCAATGGGGGAGCGTGGGATTAGAAAAACATTTAAGAATTAAAAACAGTAAAATACAATAAAATTATTGTGGTTATAACAATATTGCTGGGGGTTGGTGAAAATATTAAATACACTTACACGGCCATGTGCAAGTAAACACGATGGTGTGACTGGAATTGCTTAAAGAAACCACACCATCGTGTTTACTTGCACATGGCCGTGTAAGTGTATTTAATATTTTCACCAACCCCCAGCAATATTGTTATAACCACAATAATTTTATTGTATTTTACTGTTTTTAATTCTTAAATGTTTTTCTAATCCCACGCTCCCCCATTGCTTGTATGTCTCTACATAGCCACAAAGGTAAGGAATGGTTGTTTATTGATATGGGTGTTTTACTCATAGTGTAGATGTGCAGAGGGTCTCCGGAGCTGAACCGCTTTGGTTTTAGGTCCGGGGACCCCCTGCTTCCCGAGATACAGGCCACTTTATGGGGTGCCGGTATCCCTCTGCTTTGTTTACATTCCGCGGTCACGTGATCGGGACATTTAAATGCAGAGGGATACCGGCACCTCATAACGGGGCCTGTATCTCGGGAAGCAGGGGGTCCCCGGACCTGAAACCAATGTGGTGCACATGAAACCCTGCACATGTACACTATGAATAAAATTGTTTTTAAAATCATTTTTAATGTGCCGATGTTTGCGCCGAGAGAGCGGCGTATCTCTCTCTGCTGCAGACACATCTCGGCAGGGGACAGCTTCTCGCCAGGCAGACTGTCTCGCCACCAGTAACTCGCCATCTTGTCAAATGGTGGTGGCGAATTGATTCGCCAGGGATTCGGCCCTTCCTGCATACAGCGAGGGCAGCACGCCAAAAACATGGCGAATTCAAACCCCTGGCGAATACAATTTTCCGCTGCTTAGTGCATAGACCCCTATCTGTCAGCAAAACAGGGGGGAGGGCAGAATAGCTCATTCTCAGCTAGGAGAATAGGAGGTTGCAGGCAACCAACACTGACTAGGGCTGTGTAAACAACATGTAACAATAATGTTGCCTTTCACATGCAGCTGGCTGCTGGGACAGGGAAAATAACAGGCAGCTAAACTAGGGAGACATGAATCCTATGAGCTGCAAAGGAAGGCAGAGAAATATGGAATGCCCTTCCAGGACATGATTCATAACAGGACTTCTAGTGCTCTACGGTGTTTATAAGGTAAGTACCTCTGGGATCATCTGGGAGTTTGGGAGAAATTAGAGAAAAGGTTCCGGGACCACGGGAAGGGGAACAGAGAGACAGGTGTATCAGAGTGTTTATATATAGAGTATTTATTTGGGGCACTTCACAAATTAAACCTTTTATCCTAGTTGCTTCCCCCCCTCTTAATGGGTGAGATTTATTCTACTTAATTGCTCTTTTATTTATTGGGGTTTAATTTAAACCAAACAGACCTTCCACATATTATCAGTAAATAGCAAGCTGGGGCACTATTGAAAATAACCAAAGGCTGCCAGAGGGGGGCAGTAGGCCTATTGCTCCCTCCCCATTTAACTTGGTCGTTATTATACATCATTTCTGTCTTTCAAAAGGATGTTATGTACTGATTTGGGGTTTTAAAGGCTTAGGAGAATTTGAAAGCATGGATCCTTTTTTTGGGAACCTGATTTCATCCCAAAAGTCACTCTGTTACCCCATTGCCAGGGGAGCAATAAGTTGCAGACCCTACAGCGAACGAGTTGAAGGGACATTAGGTTTGCTAAATTTGAGGGACAAGCTTTGTTTTGCTTAATGGGTCATTCTCTTAAGACTTTTTTTTCCCCATAGGATTGCTCTTAGTGACAACATGGAGGAGGATACTGGAATGCTCGTGAGCATAAACTTTTATTCCTTAACATTTTTGATGGGGTGTAAACATGTACAGAAATATTTTTTTTTATAATATATTAAAAAGAATACCTACCCTATAAATCCTAGAGATATATTAAGCCACAACCTAAATATTAATCCAAACACTGGTCTTTATATTCTAAGTAATATATGCATCCTAATTAGGAAATCATTTTATTATCCAGTTGATATTTACATATAATTATTTTATAATTGATTCTTATCAGAGTGTTGTTACAGGAGGAATCTGCAAAGCACGAAAACACATTATAAACCACGATAAAGTTTAAACTGCCCTATAAAAGATATTCCAGAAGATGCAAAAACTGTAAAAACATAACGTAAATACGTTGCATAGCTAAGTGCTCCCACTATATTACAGCTCCTGAATACATACTCTGCTAAAACAAGGGCTAACTGTTCCTTTCTCTTTATAGTCACCACAACTGGAGGAGATTGTGTCTAGTAAGTAATTCACATACTTTGTTGAATGGCCATGGAAATGAATCCTCACGAAACGGTAGGGAAATGAAATCTATCTCACCCTGAGCCGGAAGTCCTGAATATTCCTGGAACCTTTGAGATTATGAGACGTTAAATGAATAAATAGTAAAACACATGATAGAATGTCCCCCCACCAGGTAAAAGTGTGTGTGTTGTGATTAATGGTGTGTATGTTGTGATTGTGTGTGCGAGTGCATGTGCACAATTGTATCAAATTATCAGTGCAATTCAGGCTCAAGAAAGGTCATCAAAAGCAAAAAAGTAAGTACAAACTGCCCACATCCCACACAGTCCGACAACTCAAATGAATGCGGTTTGACTGTACTGTCTGACTGTTCTTACAATGGGGGATTTTTTTCTTTTAGTAAACCAGGTGCTACTTTTGTGCAAGGCATCCATCTTTATAACATCCGCTCCCATGCATGTCTCTGTGTACCAGGTGCAATACATCATACTGTGACATCATACACTGTGTTCAAGAGCCTTTATTTTATTTTTCACTGGGGGGGGGGGGGGGGATGGATCTTTAAGAAAGGTGTTTTTTTTTAAACTACAGTAGTTCACTCTCTCCAATATTAATGTATGCGTATTGTTCTACTTAAACTAATGTAAAACATTTTTCTTCTTTCCCCTAATGTGTTTCACAATTTATTTCCCACCCCTCTCCCTTGTCTATCCCTTTCCTGCAATGTCTTTCCCAGCTCCTTCCCCCCTCATATGGCTTCCCCCTTCCCCCCCCCTCATGTCTCTCTTTTCATCCCAGAACGTCTTTCTCCCCCCTAACATCTTTCTCTTTCCTCCATCAGCATCTCTTTCTGTGGATGCAGTAGTGAAGTGCAGAGGTAAGGAGTAATACACCGACCTTGGCCTGGGATGCAGGGGTAATTAGGTCCAGTTCTGGGGTTGCGGCAGGCAGGGTAGTCAGGTACAAGCAGAAGTTCAAACACAGGCAGACAAATCACAAAAACAAAGGCAGCGTTCAAGGGGGAACAGAGTACTTTGCACAAGAAAAGACAGAGAGCAACTGCCTGCTATTTAAAGACCAGAAGCAGCTGCTGGCGACAGAGGACCAGAGAGAGGCTGACTTCCTGTCAGCAGCTATCTTAGGTGTAGCAATATATGACCTGGTCCGTCGGCCATCTTGGTATCTAGACATCCCTTATACCTCTTCCCCCTAATATCATTCCTCTCCCTCCTCTAGCAGTTACTGTATTTCTGTCAGCTCTTCCCCCATTATGTCTCTCTCCTCCCAGCATTTCTCTCTCCTCTCCCCCAGCATGTCTTTCATTCTCCTCCTAGCATGTCTTTCTCTCTCCTCTCCCCCAGCACATCTTTCTATCTCCTCTCCACCAGCACGTCTTTCTCTCTCCTCACCCCCCAGCATGACTTTCACTCTCCTCCAGCAAGTCTTTCTCCTCCCCACAGTGTCTTTCTCTCTCCTCCCCACCATGTCTTTCTCTCTCCTCCCCCCGCATGTCTTTCTCTCTCCTCACCCCCAGCACGTCTTTCTCTCTCCTCTCCCCCAGCATGTCCTTCTCTCTCCTCTCCCCCAGCATGTCTTTCTCTCTCCTCTCCCCCAGCACATCTTTCTCTCTCCTCTCCCCCCAGCACGTCTTTCTCTCTCCTCTCCCCCAGCATGTCTTTCTCTCTCCTCTCCCCCCAGCACGTCTTTCTCTCTCCTCTCCCCCAGCACATCTTTCTCTCTCCTCTCCCCCCAGCATGTCTCTCTCCATCCTCTCCCCCCAAGATGTCTTTCTCCCTCCTCTCCCCCCAGCATGTCTTTCTCCCTCCTCTCCCCAGCACGTCTTTCTCTCTCCTCCCCCCCAGCACGTCTTTCTCCCTCCTCTCCCACACAAGCATGTCTCTCTCTCCTCTCCCTCCCAGCACGTCTTTCTCCCTCCTCTCCCCCAGCACGTCTTTCTCCCTCCTCTCCCACACAAGCATGTCTCTCTCTCTTCTCCCCCAGCACGTCTTTCTCCTCTCCCACACTAGCATGTCTTTCTCTCTCTCCTTTCACCCAGCACGCCTTTCTCCTCTCCCCAGCACACCTTTCTCCTCTCCTCCCCACCATGTCTTTCTCTCTCCTCTCCTCCCCACCATGTCTTTCTCTCTCCTCTCCTCCCCACCATGTCTTTCTCTCTCCTCTCCCCCGCATGTCTTTATTTTATAATTCATTTTATATCATTATTTCTATCTGATCCTCCTCATGTTTTTATCTTATTCATTTCCCCTCATGTCTATTTTTTCTCCTCACACGTGCTTTCTTTCTATTTAACAACCCCTCGTACCTTTCTTTTCCCTCGTATGTATTTCTCTCCTACTTTATTTTCCCATTGTTTTTTTTTCTCTTCCTTTGTTGATCTCTTCACCTTTCGTGTCTGTTTCTCCCCCTGGTCTGTCCCTTCCCTCTCACCTCTCTAGTGAGACCCCACTCACTGGCCAAGGTAGTTGCTCTCTGTCTTTGCTTGTGCAAAGTACTCTGTTCCTGCTTGAGCTCTGCCTTTGTTCCTGCGATTGCCTGTCTGTGATTGAACTTCTGCTTGGACCTGACTACAGCCGTCCAGACCACTGTCTGAGGCCTCACCCACTCAGTGCTCATCAGAGAGGAAGGGATTTCCTCTTCTGTCTGCGTCTTGTAGCGCAATGACTTGCAGGAAGGGGTCCTGGAAAGCAGTACTGGCTGTCCCCTCCTTGGCGATGGCTGGGCACCAACCTCCACCTGCAGATATTTGCTAAGGAAATGACTTCTAAAATATGTTTTGTTTTTCTTTTCAGCCACAGATGAAAAATACAATAGGTAATTTAAATACAGCATGCCATTTATTATATGCAGTTAGTATAGGCGCAAAGATGCATTGCAATAGAAGAATAATGTTTTTTTTAGCTGCACCGTAAACACAGAACTTGATAAAACCCACCATAAAACACCGGGGTCAGCTACTTGTGACCTTGGGTATGTACCGTATGTCCCTATATCTTCCCTGTACCTCAGGTTCCAAAAACCTCGTACTCGGGTTGCAATAATGTATATGTACACGGCTGTTGATTACACTGTCAGCGCTATGCAAGAAAAAAGTGTATCCTGTAACTCCTCCCAACGTCTTCTTCTTATTGCGTCTCCCTGAGTAACAGACTCCGGTACATTGGGAACAATTGCAGCAAAGATATTGGCTCTAGGAGATGCAGCGGCTGTGTTCCAACATTGTGTGTGTGTATACATACATGTATATACATTTTTCAGTGTGTGCTGCCATACTCTCTCACTCTCTCACTCTAAGAGACATACATAGGAACCACAGGTGCACTATATTTCATACTCTCACTGCCTTTCATTTGTCTAGCAGAAACATTTCTACATAAACTTGTTGAACCAGGGACCTAACAATCTACTGTGATTCAGAGAGCCAAACACAGCGAGATACAATGAATGTACTGTATGCCATTGGCAGCATCCATTCACATATTCTGTATTGTGCAGGGGCTTCAAAAGCAGTCAGTGTGATTATAGTGACTCACGGGGGTCTCTCTTTCCTTGTAGACAAATATATGAGCCAATACCATGCCACCCAACGCTATCCACAATTTCTAGCTGGGGGTAAGTACTTAACCCAACAGGATTGTAAATCTAAGGTGTTGGGAGAGGGTTGTACCTCTTCTGTTAATTCTCTCATAATTCAGTGATTTCTGCTTTCAACCCAGTTCTGTGTGATGTGTGAAAGACAGCAATCCCAATATTTAATAGGGTGGCCCCTAGCTCTGACAGAAGGCTGGGGGTAATAGGACTGACATCGGGCAGGAGGTATATGTTACTGGCAAGTGGTAAAGGGGAGATGTACAGTAACTCGTGAGGAATTAGAGATGGCACTGATAGATATAAGTAGAGGTAGCAAAGAAGGAGTAGTTTGCTGGGATAGCTAACATGGGCACTGGAAGACTAAAAGTATTTATAATACTCGCTGTCATTGGTCTTGGGCTTCTTTTGTAGTTCGGCGGAGGAAGTCTCTTCCAGCACGTCATCAAAGGTAGAATTTACCAATATTTATAGCTGCACGTTGATGGAGGAGGAGGAGGAGGAGGAGATGAAAGAAGAGGAGGAGGTCTCTTTTGATCTGGAGGAGGAGAAGGTGGCGGAGGCGGTGGAGGAGGATGCAGAGGAGGAGGAGGCAGAGGCGGAGGAGGCGGCGGCGAAGGTGGAGGAGACGGCGAAGGTGGAGGAGGAGGTTGAAGTGGAGGAGGCTGGAAGGGTCTCTCCCTTAAGACGGGCTCTGCATCATCTAAGAGCCGTCATTCGTCGGGCAGCTCCGGAGGCTGCAATAGAACAGTGAGTTCTATAGAGTAAAGCTGCCACTGCCAATGAACGCAGAGAGGGTCACAGGCACACTGTAATAGCACAGGCACACTAATATAGATCAATTGCCGGTGCTCTTGGAGATGGGGAAGATCTTGTGCTACCCCAGGGAGATCACGAAGTAGAAGGAAAGCATCCAGGCACACAGTGTTGCCAAAAAAAGTTAATTTAATGGCAATACCAACATTTCGACCACATAAGCAGTCTTTCCTTCTACTTCGCTGCCACTGCCAATTGCCGTGCATGGAGGGCTGGGTAGGAAAGTGAATGTGTCGCGGGCCATGAACTTTCAGACCAACGTATAATTCTTTGCAAACCTACGGTGTTCAAAAACAGCACAAACGTACTAAATTCCACCTACTGTATGTCTCTGCTCATGTTTTCTCAGGATTTTGTGTATATATATATATATATATATATATAATTTTTTGTTTGTTTTTAAGCTCAAAGAAGCAACCTTCAAAAAAGTTACATTTGCTTTCCTTTAATGGAGTGTAAGCACAATCAGATTTTAAAAAATATCGAACTATATAGAGTGAAAGCGACGACTTTGTCCAAAATAAATTTAATTTGCAAAGAAATGTAAATTTCACTACAATTTCAAACTTGAAAAAAATTCCGCCCATCTGTACCGTTAGCTGCAGAGATTCTGTGTTTGAGTTTAATGCAGTTTGGGTGATATACTCAGGTTACACATAGAAAAGTGTGTGCTGTGTCTAACAATTTGTCTTTCCCCCCTCCAGGCGAGCACCTCGCAGGCGAAGGTAAATAATACCATGATTAACACCTTCTGTCACAGATATGCACTCACACTTGAGCCACACTGCGCTGTGCACCCGCACATACATTTATATATATATATTATTATTTTTATATCAGTTCTGGAGCAAAACTGGTGCAGAGAGGCACTTTTATGTTGCATCTATTAGCATCAAAGCAGGTACACTTTGCAGAATCTCTGCTTGGGTCTCCTATAACCACTAGTTCTTGCTGTTAAGATTTAAATACACTTTTTTCTTTTTCAGGTGCTCCTGCCTCTGGAGCTGCTTCGGCAGATATTAGGTACAGTAAAGTCAAATAGGCGGCTATGCACTAAGCTCCGTTAAGTCACTTTTAGAGCGCAAAGTGCTCTTCGATCGTGATTTTTGGCTCAACCCGATGCACTAAGCAACGCAAACAGGCACTTTGCGCTCTAAAAATGACTTTTTTCAGGGATTTTTTCTAAGTCCAACTTTGCTCGATCGCAGGCCTGTTTGCGTGAAATTCTGCCCTTAAGCGGGATGCACAAAGCAACGCAACCGTAGCAAACGCGAAAGTTGCGTTGATTAGAACACGGCTGGTCAGAGTAGACGCAAAGAAATCTGGACTTAGAAAAAATTCTGTTTTTTTTTTTTTTTGCATGCGCAAATTCCATACAGCAGGCCGGCGGGTGTCCCCGGCTGACCCCGCGGGGGTCCCCGGCTCACCAAGCGGGGGTCCCCGCGGGAGTGCGGGGGTCCCTGCGGGAGTCCGGGGGTCCCCACGGCCGTCCCGGGGTCCCCGCGGGCCTGCGGTACCAATGTTGCACCTCCAAAAATAAAAAACAACCATTCTAACTAAATACACCCCCTAACACATACTATACAGTAATGGCCAAAATTACTATTATCCAAATATGGATAATAATGCATTTGGCCATTTTAAATACATATAAATTACAATAAATACAGTCAAAACATTTAACACTTACGTTTTACAGGCACCCACGATGAAGGCCGTCTTCATCCTCATCTTCATTCTGCCCATGCCCCTACGGTGCTGCAAAACATGCACAACAATTACAATAGCCAATGTAATGTCCCCTAACACCATAATCACCATAGCGGTTATTAACCGCTACAATCATTAAGGGGTTAACCCACCCTCACCCACCACTCGGGAGGCCTACATACCCTCCCACTCTAACCCTCCACCCCGTGACGCCTAACTACCCTCACCCACTACCCACAAGGGAGGCCTACCCACATAAACTTGGGGCCAATACACCTCCCCCCCCCCCCAACAGCTAGAGTACAATAATGTGCCAAATAATGTGCCAAATAACTATTATCCAGATATGGATAATATATTATTTGCCCATTATGAAACACATAAAACATCCACAAATCAAAACATGAATTTTTAATCTTAAAACCACAACATTGCATGTTAAAATAAATACAGCAGCCATTGCAAATATAAAAAAAACAAACTGCAGCTAAGCAAATGTGAAAATAAAAATCAAGCGCAAATAATATCACAACAGATCAAAGGTAACACAGATGATATACTATCCTTAATGAGTGCAGCTCCTGACGTAGAATTCAAACCAAATTCAATCAGCAAACGAAGGAGAAACAGGTGCACAAATAACATCAGGACATGTAAAAGAGAGTAAAAACAGCAGCTTTATTTTGTCATTGTTGTGAATAATGTAGTTTGTATTTAGCTAAAGGCTTCTTTATAGTAGTAAGATTAGAATGATGGTGGTTACTTTAAATTAGAATTGTTTTGGCAATGTTTTGGCTTTAGCAATTGAATAGGGAATTGTATAATTGATTTGTATTGTATTTTAATTGTTTGAGGAAATGGATTAATTGACTGATGCTAATTGTATTGATGTTGGTTAGTTTCTAATTGATTTTCAGGATGGCATTGGTGGTTAGGGGACATTGTTCATAGTGTATTTTATTGTTACATATATTTTGCATAGTGTTATATGATGCACTGATTAATTGCATCATGTACACACAAGGCAATTGTGTGACATTTCATAGACATTTGTGTAGCTGCATTTTGGTTTTTTTTAGATTTGCAATGGCTGCTGTATTTATTTTAACATGCAATGTGGTAGTTTTAAGATTAAAAATTCATGTTTTGATTTGTGGATGTTTTATGTGTTTCATAATGGGCAAATAATATATTATCCATATCTGGATAATAGTTATTTGGCACATTATTGTACTGTAGCTGTTGGGGGGGGAGAGTGTATTGGCCCCAAGGGTATGTGGGTAGGCCTCCCTTGTGGGTAGTGGGTGAGGATGGTTAGGCCTCACGGGGTGGGGGGTTAGAGTGGGAGGGTATGTAGGCCTCCCGAGTGGTGGGTGAGGGTGGGTGAGGGTGGGTTAACCCCTTAATGACTGTAGCGGTTAATAACCGCTATGGTGATTAAGGGGTTAGGGGACATTACATTGTTGTGCATGTTTTGCATGTTGTAATTGTTGTGCATGTTTTGCAGCATGGGCATGGGCAGAATGAAGATGAGGATGAAGACGGCCTTCATCGTGAGTGCCTGTAAAACGTAAGTGTTAAATGTTTTGACTGTATTTATTGTAATTTATATGTATTTAAAATGGGCAAATGCATTATTATCCATATTTGGATAATACAGTAGTAATTTTGCCCATTACAGTACTGTATGTGTTAGGGGGCGGGGGGGATGTGTGTTGTTTATTGGGGGCAATTGTCCCCAATAAACATGCTAATGTGCCTTAACCCCTTCATTGCCTTAGCGGCTATCCGCTAAGGTAATGAAGCTGCATTAATGTATTTTTATTAATAGTGTGCGGGAGCAGGGGGTCCCCTGAGCTGAACCGCATTGATTTCAGCCTCAGAGACCCCCTGCTTCCCGAGTTACAGGCCCCGGTTTGGGGCATCGGTGCCAGTGCGGACGCCATCTTTATAGAGCCCACGTCGCGTCTTGGACGCTATAAAGATGGCGGCGGCACTGGCACCCGATGCCCCATACCGGGGCCTGTAACTCGGGAAGAAGGGGGTCTCTGAGGCAGAAATCAATGCGGTTCAGCTCAGGGGACCCCCTGCTCCCGCACACTATTATTAAAAATACATTAATGCTGCTTCATTACCATAGCGTATAGCCGCTACGGTAATGAATTATTGTTTATTGTTATGTGTGTTTTAATACTAGTGTAGATGTGCAGGGGGTCTCCTGAGCTGAACCGCATTGGTTTCAGGTCCGAGGACCCCCTAGTTCAGGAGATACAGGCCCCTTTATGGGGTGCCGGTATCCCCTGCAGAATGTAAATAACCCGGTCACGTGACGCGGGAGCTTTAAACTGCAGGGGATACCGGCACCCCATAACGGGGCCTGTAACTCCTGAAGTAGGGGGTCCTCGGACCTGAAACTAATGCGGTTCAGCTCGGGAGACCCCCCTGCTCATGTACACTATTATTAAAATGTTTTTATTTAGTGTACGATCGCCTGTAACAGTCTTGCATGGAGATAGCAAATCTCCATGCAAATGTTACAGGCGGCTTTTTTTTCTATCAGCTAGCGAACGGAGAGGTTCAGAACGCTAGCAGGGCGAAAAAAAGCAAACCGTACGCTGTGGCTGTTTTGAGCTATTTTGAGCAGGTACGTTAAAAAATGGCCTCAAGGCCTTAGTGGATCGCGTCCCCGGCCTCACTTTTTAACCTACCTGCTTTTAGGCCAAATCAAAACGCAAAGCCATTGAGCTTAGTGCATAGCCCCCATAGTTCCCAGAAAACATGATTTTTTTGGAGGTCTGGGAGTCTCTAGAGCAGGGCTGGCGTTGCTATCGGTGCCGATGCACCGAGCACAACGGTTACAGAGGCCCCGTGCCCCGCGGTTACAGAGGCCCCGTGCCCCACGGTTACAGAAGCCCCGAGCCCCGAGGTTTCAGAGGCCCAAAGCCCCGAGGTTTCAGAGGCCCCATGCCCCACGGTTACAGAGGCCCCATGCCCCGCGGTTACAGAGGCCCCGTCTCTTCCCCACAACAATTAACGTGATTGCCGGGGGAGAGCACGGCACATCTGTAACTCTCTTACCTTCTACTTCACCATCTCTTCCTGCAGGGTCCCTCATCGTGGCCTCGTGACGTCAGATGGTGTTACGTTGCCATGACAGCAGGACGTCACCTGACATTGTGACGGCAACGCAGCAACACATTGCTATAAGGGGTCACCGCATGACATCACAATGATTTTCATATAGATTAAATAATTGGGGACAATATATGAGTGGGAAATGGCTTATCTTTTGTTTCTTTCTTTTAGAGCAGGGGTGGGGAACGTCCGGCCCGCGGGCCGCATAAGGCCCGCTAAATGATTTGGTCCGGCCCCCGTGTGGCCCTGCCCTTTATATTTAAAAAAAATAATAATTTAAAAAAAAAAATGG
>NC_134483.1:48794258-48795951 GCF_040206685.1 Ascaphus truei | reverse complement strand
ATAGTGTGCGGGAGCAGGGGGTCCCCTGAGCTGAACCGCATTGATTTCAGCCTCAGAGACCCCCTGCTTCCCGAGTTACAGGCCCCGGTTTGGGGCATCGGTGCCAGTGCGGACGCCATCTTTATAGAGCCCACGTCGCGTCTTGGACGCTATAAAGATGGCGGCGGCACTGGCACCCGATGCCCCATACCGGGGCCTGTAACTCGGGAAGAAGGGGGTCTCTGAGGCAGAAATCAATGCGGTTCAGCTCAGGGGACCCCCTGCTCCCGCACACTATTATTAAAAATACATTAATGCTGCTTCATTACCATAGCGTATAGCCGCTACGGTAATGAATTATTGTTTATTGTTATGTGTGTTTTAATACTAGTGTAGATGTGCAGGGGGTCTCCTGAGCTGAACCGCATTGGTTTCAGGTCCGAGGACCCCCTAGTTCAGGAGATACAGGCCCCTTTATGGGGTGCCGGTATCCCCTGCAGAATGTAAATAACCCGGTCACGTGACGCGGGAGCTTTAAACTGCAGGGGATACCGGCACCCCATAACGGGGCCTGTAACTCCTGAAGTAGGGGGTCCTCGGACCTGAAACTAATGCGGTTCAGCTCGGGAGACCCCCCTGCTCATGTACACTATTATTAAAATGTTTTTATTTAGTGTACGATCGCCTGTAACAGTCTTGCATGGAGATAGCAAATCTCCATGCAAATGTTACAGGCGGCTTTTTTTTTCTATCAGCTAGCGAACGGAGAGGTTCAGAACGCTAGCAGGGCGAAAAAAAGCAAACCGTACGCTGTGGCTGTTTTGAGCTATTTTGAGCAGGTACGTTAAAAAAATGGCCTCAAGGCCTTAGTGGATCGCGTCCCCCGGCCTCACTTTTTAACCTACCTGCTTTTAGGCCAAATCAAAACGCAAAGCCATTGAGCTTAGTGCATAGCCCCCCATAGTTCCCAGAAAACATGATTTTTTTTGGAGGTCTGGGAGTCTCTAGAGCAGGGCTGGCGTTGCTATCGGTGCCGATGCACCGAGCACAACGGTTACAGAGGCCCCCGTGCCCCGCGGTTACAGAGGCCCCGTGCCCCACGGTTACAGAAGCCCCCGAGCCCCGAGGTTTCAGAGGCCCAAAGCCCCGAGGTTTCAGAGGCCCCATGCCCCACGGTTACAGAGGCCCCATGCCCCGCGGTTACAGAGGCCCCGTCTCTTCCCCACAACAATTAACGTGATTGCCGGGGGAGAGCACGGCACATCTGTAACTCTCTTACCTTCTACTTCACCATCTCTTCCTGCAGGGTCCCTCATCGTGGCCTCGTGACGTCAGATGGTGTTACGTTGCCATGACAGCAGGACGTCACCTGACATTGTGACGGCAACGCAGCAACACATTGCTATAAGGGGTCACCGCATGACATCACAATGATTTTCATATAGATTAAATAATTGGGGACAATATATGAGTGGGAAATGGCTTATCTTTTGTTTCTTTCTTTTAGAGCAGGGGTGGGGAACGTCCGGCCCGCGGGCCGCATAAGGCCCGCTAAATGATTTGGTCCGGCCCCCGTGTGGCCCTGCCCTTTATATTTAAAAAAAATAATAATTTAAAAAAAAAAATGGCAGCGATTCAGCATGCGCAGAGCAGAGGTCCCGCAGGGCAAGCAGAGTGTCCGGCCTGATGCCTGTGAGCCCGCTCCCCCCCTCTT
>NC_134483.1:48594258-48789258 GCF_040206685.1 Ascaphus truei | reverse complement strand
GTGCTTTAATACCAGTTGTAAGGCAAGAATGAGCATTACATCATATAACAGTATTAGGAATACCCAATTATATTATAATCTACAGCAGGGGTGGGCAAACTCCCCTCTCCCCCCCGCCTTCCTTGTCTTTGGTATTTCTGACATCACAATGTCATGTGACGTTGTGACGTTGTTTCCATGGCAACAAGTTTCCAGAATCTGCTGGTGACCCCCAGCGTTTAATTTAAATGCTTTGGGGAAGAGTACAGGGCCTCTGTAAGCGCCACCCGCCCCCGAACCCCCTCCCCCAGAGAATCTCACACCCCCCAGTTTGCTGCGATGGAGCAGCATAGGGTCCATGTTTCTGAATGGCGCCCCCCGCAGTGTTATTCCTTCAGTACCGCGACCGCGCGTGGCAGCAGCACCGCAGACACCAAGCCTTGCTACGTGTTTGTGCGTATAAATCAGTGCGGATTAAATTACTAAATCCATGTATTACAGCGAGATCCGAGAATCTTACTTGGTCATACTTTGACTTTAATGGTCAATTTATTGATTGCGCAAGGTTTAAAACAGATTTTAACTTTTCAACTTTGCCATCCCAGGTGCGCATCATCAATATATCTTATCCTCATAACATCATCACTATTCTCCATGAGTTCATCATTGAATACCATTAGTTTTTTCGCAATAACTACTAGATACAGTAGATTACCCAATAGCTGTAATTGAAAATGGTTTTATAAAAACAAAACAGTTCTGTGCAAGTACAAATGTTATTATATAATGTTGGCCTCCCTGGAGGATTCTGTGAGGATTTGTGTGTTTTGGGATGGGATGCATAGTGGCCGTCCTGCATTGTTTATTGAGCATGAAATCCTTCATTTGTAGCAAGACCCTGTTTTAATACGGAATAACACACGATTTCTATAAGGTTCTGTGGGATCCATAAATAGTTTTTGTATCAATCTTTATGCTTTCCTGCAATTGTGCTTCTCATTTATTATATTTTAAACATATTACCATCATTTTATGTTTTTGTCCATTATCTCTTCTCAAAGTGCCTTTTGGTCATCCAGCATAAGATTGCTACTGTACATGTACTATATTCTGTCAATTCAGATTCCCTGGTACCACATCTACAGATGTCGCCAACATCATGACTCCTTATGGCGCGTTACTGCTGGACATGCTCACCACACCAGGGGGAGATGTGTCCATTGTTTTGAATCAGCCACACATGAGAAGGGGTGGGGCTGCCACACTATTTCTCCCCGGGGAACTCCCTTGCTGGTACAATGACGTTGGCTACATCTGTATAAAAGGTGTCGACGAAGACATAGATGTAAACTCTTCCTGGTTGACTGTCGCATGGTAATGTTTAAAACATTGATAAATAAGTCCTTCATAATCTCTGGGGATAACAGCAAGTCCCGCGGCTGCTCTACAAAGATCCTTTATGGATAGATTCACTACTATCCGTTAAATCAGTGCGAATAGTTGGATGTTACCTGAAAACAGGAATGGACATTATTTTCCCTGGGTTAACACAACGTTCTCCAAGCGAAAGATATAGAAAAATAACATTTATAATGGAGACCATTAGCGCAGACGTTATTGCAATACTATTTCATGACAAACGAAGCGTCATTTTGAAATAACCCACAGTATTATTTACATGTTGGCATTACCAGCAGCCAGACTGTGAAACAGGGCTTCAGAGAGCAAAAAAATCAAATGTGGAATATGCAAATCATTTTAATACAGCAAGTCCTCGCTATCAAACGTTTCACTTTACAACGAATGGCAAATCCAACGCTTTACAACGCAGCCCTAAGGGCCGTTTTTCGATGCCGTAATGCGTTATCCAACGCTCACCGCCACTGATTAACATGGGACACACTTTACAACTGTTTCACTATCCAACGCTACTCCCAGAACGGATTCCGTTGTACAGCCGGTCCTCGGTTATCCAAGTATGTTCTCAGGTATCCTTGGTCTCTCCACATGGAGCAATGTAAGTACAGTAGATGGGCTCTCTCATACATTTGTTTCAGTCTCTATCAGCCTTCATGAATCGGGAACAAATATCACGGATGTTGTAATTGTATTGTATTGTATGTCTTTATTTATATAGCGCCATTAGTCTTCATAGCGCTTCACAGTAGTAATACATGTGGTAATCAAATAAATAACAGATAATATAAATAACAGATCATGGAAATAAGTGCTTTAGACATAAAAGTAACATTTCGGAAGAGGAGTCCCTGCCCCGAAGAGCTTACAGTCTAATTGGTAGGTAGGGAGAACGTACAGAGACAGGAGGAGGGAGTTCTGGTAAGTTCGTCTGCAGGGGGCCAAGCATTATGTATCGTGTTTAGAATATCCACAGTGCTATTCATATGCTTCATTAAGCAAGTGTGTCTTAAGGTGGGTCTTAAAGGTGGATAGAGAGGGTGCTAGTCGGGTACTGAGGGGAAGGGCATTCCAGAGATGTGGGGCAGTCAGTGAAAAAGGTTTAAGGCGGGAGAGGGCTTTAGATACAAAGGGGGTAGAAAGAAGACATCCTTGAGAAGAACGCAAGAGTCTGAATGGTGCATACCGAGAAATTAGGGATGAGATGTAAGGAGGGGCAGAAGAATGTAAAGCTTTAAAAGTGAGGAGAAGAATGGAGTGTGAGATGCGGGATTTGATCGGAAGCCAGGAGAGGGATTTCATGAGGGGAGATGCTGAGACAGATCTAGGAAAGAGTAGAGTGATTCTGGCTGCAGCATTTAGGATAGATTGTAGGGGAGACAGGTGAGAGGCAGGAAGGCCGGACAGCAGGAGGTTACAGTAATCAAGACAGGAGAGAATGAGGGCCTGAGTCAGAGTTTTAGCAGTCGAACAACAGAGGAAAGGGCGTATCTTTGTTATATTGCGGAGGAAAAAGCGACAAGTTTTAGAAATGTTTTGAATGTGAGGGGCGAATGTGAGAGAGGAGTCGAATGTGACCCCTAGGCAGCGTGCTTGGGCTACTGGGTGAATGATTGTAGTTCCAACAGTAATGTGGAAGGAGGTAGTAGGGCCAGGTTTGGGAGGAAGTATGAGGAGCTCTGTTTTAGCCATGTTGAGTTTAAGGCGTCGGAGGGCCATCCAGGATGATATAGCAGAGAGACATTCAGAAACTTTGGTTTGTACAGCAGGTGTAAGGTCAGGTGTTGAAAAGTATATTTGTGT
The DNA here is from genome assembly GCF_040206685.1 of Ascaphus truei. NCBI lineage: Eukaryota > Metazoa > Chordata > Amphibia > Anura > Ascaphidae > Ascaphus > Ascaphus truei. The sequence continues at coordinate 48,786,060 of NC_134483.1, read as the reverse complement.
GTCGTCGGCATAGAGGTAATAATTAAACCCAAAAGATGTTATTAGGTCACCTAGAGAGAGTGTGTACAGAGAAAAGAGAAGAGGTCCCAGGACAGAGCCCTGGGGTACCCCCACAGAGAGATCAATAGAGGAGGAGGAGGTGTTAGCAGAAGAGACACTAAAAGTACGATGGGAGAGGTAGGATGAGATCCAGGATAGAGCTTTGTTCCGAATACCTAGAGTATGGAGAATGTGGAGGAGAAGAGGGTGGTCCACGGTGTCAAATGCTGCAGAGAGGTCGAGTAATATGAGCAGAGTGTAATGACCTCTGTCTTTAGCAGCATGGAGGTCGTCAGTTATTTTAGTGAGGGCTGTTTCGGTGGAGTGAGCAGTGCGGAAGCCAGATTGTAGAGGGTCTAGGAGAGAATAGGTGTTGAGAAAATGGAGCAAGCGAGAGAATACAAGACGTTCAAGTAGTTTAGAGGCAAAAGGCAGGAGGGAGACAGGTCGAGTTAGAAAGACAGGTAGGGTCAAGCTTGCTGTTTTTGAGTAATGGTATGACTGTTGCATGTTTGAAGGAGGATGGAAAGGTTCCAGAGCAGAGGGAGGAGTTAAAAATGTGTGTAAGCGTAGGGATTATAGTAGGAGCTAGAGGTTTTAGGAGATGGGAGGGAATGGGGTCAAGAGGGCAAGTGGTAGAGGGAGAAGAGGAGATCAACAGCGACACATCCTCCTCTGAGACAGTGGAAAAAGACTCAAGGAAGGCAGGAGGAGAGTTAGGAAGAGGTGTAGGATGGGGGGAAGAAACAGAGGGGATGTTCTGCCGTATGGATTCCACCTTTTCCTTAAAATAGTCAGCAAAGTCCTGAGCGGAGATGGAGGAAGGAGAGGCAGCTGAGGGTGGTTTGAGTAGAGTATCAAAGACAGAGAACAGTCGGCGTGGGTTAGACTTGTGCATGTTGATTAGTGCAGAAAAGTAGGCTTGTTTAGCTTGCGAGAGGGAAGAGTTGAAACAGGATAGCATAAATTTGTAGTGAAGGAAGTCTGCAAGAGTGTGAGACTTCCTCCAGAGGCGTTCAGAGGAACGAGTGGAGGAACGCAGCATGCGCGTGTGAGAATTTAGCCAGGGTCTAGGGTTAGAAGGGCGAGGGCGGCAGAGAGAAAGCGGGGCATGTAGATCAAGAGACGAGGACAAGACAGAGTTGTACTTTCTGACCAGGTTGTCAGGGTCTGTAGCAGAGCTGAGAGAGGAGGGAGGAGCGTAAAGTGGACTCAAAGTCAGGTAAGTGAATAGAGCGCAGGTTTCTGCAGAACCGGGGGGTAGATGGAGGTGGAGAAGGGGAGAAGCGAGATAAAGAGAATGAGATGAGATGATGGTCAGAGAGAGGAAAAGGGGAAATGGAGAAATCAGAGAGAGAGAAGTTTTTAGTGAAAACCAGGTCTAAGTAGTGGCCATCCTTGTGGGTGCTGGCTGCAGTCCACTGTTGAAGGCCAAAAGAAGAGGTAAGAGAAAGAAAGCGGGAAGCCCAAGAGAGAGAGGGGTCATCAATGTGGCAATTGAAGTCCCCAAGGAGAAGAACAGGGGAGTCTGAGGAGAGGAAGAAAGAGAGCCAGGATTCAAAGTGAGAGAGAAAGGCAGAAGGGGGATGAGTAGAGGTAGGTGGGCGATAGATGAGCGCCACATGAACAGGGAGAGGAGAGAAGATCTGCACAGTGTGAGCCTCAAAGGAGGGAAAAGCAAGAGAGGGGGGAATAGGAAGGGTTCGGTAATGGCAGACAGAGGAGGGCAGGAGCCCCACGCCTCCACCCCTGCCATCAGGGCGCGGTAATGAGCTAGTTTGCATGGAATAAAGCACCTTTACAAGAGTAAAACCTGATTAAAGTCACATTATTTGCATTAGTGCAGGGGTTCTCAACTCCAGTCCTTAAAACCCCCAACAGGTCAGGTTTTAAGGATAACCCTGCTTCATCACAGGTGGCCAAGTCTGAGCCACCTGTGCTGAAGCAGGGATGTCCTGAAAAACGGACCGGGGGGGGGGGGGGCGAGGGGGGTCTTGAGAACCCCTGCTTTAGTGAATACAATGTTACTAATAACGAACATGATCTTAGGTTAACAGCGCGTTAAATAGGTCAACAGAGCCAGGCCCCTACAATTTAATCCATTAGAGCTCAGTAGCTTTTACCATAAGCTCTGACCTATTTATTATCCTGCAACAAGTACTGAGTGTGAAAGAGATGTGGACGTGTTAGAATGTGTGTGATACAGTAACTTCCACATCTCCATTAAACCTAATACCAGTTACATTAAGCATTACAAATCAAACACATGGGAAGCGGGTTCTTTTTTCTTTTATTATCATCAATAATGTTTTCACTATTTAAGAGCCTTGACCTATTTTGCTGAATTAAAAGGAGTTCTAATCATAGAAGAAAAACCTTGTTTTTTTGCTGCTTACATTTGTTTTCATCAAAGCAGACTAGATTCTGCTGTAGGGCCGGGCAACCCCAGTCCTTAAGGGCCTAGCAACAGGTCAGGTTTTCAGGATATCCCTGCTTCAGCACTAGTGGTTCAATCAGTTGCTCAGTCTTTGAATGAACTCCCACCTGTGCTGAAGCAGGGATATCCTGAAAACCTCACCTGTTTGCGGCACCTGAGGACTGGTGTTACCCACCCCTGTTCTAGTGTGACGCATTAGTCACGACAATCATTTGCACGGCCGATCACGATAACTACAGTAGTATCCTAATTCAGGAGACCAATTCTTCTTTAGTATTTTTTTATTTGAGTATTACAATACAAAAAAATAAAATGAACAGAAACTATAGGGTGATTATGTGGTACCCAGAAAACAACAGAAATTGTATCCATTTATTTGAATAAAATTAACAAACACATTCTTATCCACGGAGACAACAGCATTTTCTAATGAGCACTGGAGCTCAATTTAGTTGTATTTAAAATGAGACTAATAATTGGCTCATTTATTAGTACTTCAAATCAATGCTGTGCAAACAAGATATTTATTTTCCCCTTGCCTAGTACAGGTCAAAAATGTTTCCTCTGGTCATTCTTTTTTTTCCCTTTCAGAAAGTATGAAAAGTGTTTAAAATTCCTCTTCTGAATGTTTGGCGCGGGACTGTTTGAGCTGAAGCAGTCGTTCAATAGTTTCTGCAACGGTGCGCTCGCCATGCACCTTGTTATCCCGGGTACGGATATTTACTGTTGCACTGGCTTTCTCTTTCTCTCCAACCACTGAAATAGAATAAACACAGATTAATACAATGTATTTTATTCAGCTTATATCCACCTGATTGATGCTGCAACATACGGCCACTCTTGCACAGTCCTGTTTAAAAATTACTCACATAAAACCAGAGTGAACTGAAGGTCATACTGTAGATGGAAAAAAACACAGAAATTACCGTGAGAGATACCTCTCGTTTGCAAGTATGTCCTGAGCACAGAGATATGGTGACAATACATTGTTTCATATAATGATTATACGTTTTATTTACGGACACTATATATAACACACACTGTGTGAGTGTGTGTGTGAGTGTGTGTGTGTGTGTGTGTGTGCGTAACAGGAAGCCTGCTCTGATTTCTTGTAGGGATGATGGTCTGGTGGGGGCTTCTTGAAAGGGAGGGGTCACTCTGTATTTCCCTCCTCTCCCTCCACCCACCGATGCCCCCTCCAAGACACAGGGTGGTTCCTCAGATGTTCAGGGGTGGAATAGGGGACATAAACCCATTTTCTACCCTCAGATCTGAACCGCGGAATCTATGTAAACAACCAAATGAATGCATGGCCTGCTCACTATTCAAGTAGGAATCAGATGTATGCTTTTCTCATAAATGTATGATATCTCATATAATGTATCTGGTTGCAAAGATAATAGGTGCTTCAAAGAGTTTTCAAACTGTGTTTTCTTACTGGTATTTCTCCATGTTTAAAGTGGTTTTCCATTGCACAAAATGATTGCTTAGTTGCTACACGTAACTTACCAACAGAAATGCACTTTTACAGCAACAGAAGAGCTCTATTCAACTGTAGCAGCACTTAACCCTTTACAACATATTAGCTAGAAAGAGTCATGTAGGATAATTCTGCACCCAGCCTGATGGGCACAAAAGTTTATAGCTAGATCTAATAAAGACATTTATTGATCTTATTTTGTACAGCAGGATTTATACAGGAATAACATTTTCAAGTGACAAATATATTGCATACTGTAGGTTTACGCAAATGTGTGGATTGCCATATTTTTTGCACCATTGCTTCAATGTAACCTTTCACCACCTTCCCTTTAGTTATAGAAACAATTTCAAGCAGCAAAACATGTGAAATCTTATGGGGTTTTTTTAATCCGTTCTGTATTATTAGATAATAGCGACTGTTTTATTTTGTATTATTCAACTTTTTTTTTTGTAACAAGTTTTTATTGATATTCTTGGCTTTAGGCATATTACATTTAATTGCAATTCTTCAAACAAGATGCATTAACAATCTCCAGTAATATGAACATCATATACAAATCATAAGGAATTAACCAAAGGGAACAGGGGGAGGGAAGGAAGGTTGTGATGAAGGTCTGTTTTGTCCTTTGTCGTCTACTTGTGGTTCTTATTCTCGGTTCTAATGGAGTCGGCTAGAATTTGGCCTAATTCCCTTGTCTTTTTTAACTCGGTGCGTCTCCTGAGAGGTCCCATATCCAGTCCTTGGGCCCAAAACCCCTATTACGCTTCAAAGGAGAACGCATCTAGAGGTAATCAAAGCAGTATCGTGGTGGGATTCACTCCTGGGATGTCTGTCTGGGCCAGCCACGGCAACCACTTTTTGAAATTTATTGCCAGAGTCATTCTCCGTCTGGCACACAAACCAAATTCTGTTCCTAATTTTGGCCATGGTTGGAATCTCACTCTGTTTCCACAATGCTGCGATCTCGCACCTCATTGCCGTAGAAAAGTGGGTGATTAATTTAGTGCTTGATCTGAATATACTCTGTACAGGTCTGTTTAATAAGAACAGCCACGGGTCCTTAGGTATTATGAGGTCCAAGATCCTCTGCAGCCAATCCTTAATTTGCTCCCATAAGGGAGTCACGCGAGGGCAAAACCACAGCATGTGCAACAAGTCCGCTGGTTCTCCACACTGTCTAGGGCACAATGGGGGAGTATGTATGTATGTCTTTATTTATATAGCGCCATTAATGTACATAGCGCTTCTCAGTAGTAATACACTTGACAATCATATAAATAACACATCATGGGAATAAGTGCTTCAGACATAAAAGTAACATTGTGGAAGAGGAGTCCCTGCTCCGAAGAGCTTACAATCTAATTGGTAGGGAGAAAGTACAGATCACTAATAGTTATAGATCTCTGTGAGAGATCCTGGAAGACCTGTAGATTTGTCTTCAAAGGATATAGTGGGGGAATTGCGGGTAATCATGCATAGTTCCTCTTTCACCGTAACATAATGAAATCTTATGATGCCATCTCTATGTTTTTCGTTAGGTTGGGGATGAGCTCTAAGATCCCTGTGACACCTGTCCAGGTGAATCTCTGCCTCCGTTTTTCCCGGCAGAATCGAGGTTATCAACTTGGAGATAAAATCTTCAATTTCCGTCATTTCCTCTGGGATCCCCCTTATTCTCACATTATTTCTGCGATCCCGATTTTGGGAATCTTCCTGCTTGTCACTGAGACTCTCTATTTGTGCCTTCAGAGAACCAGTGTTTTTTTATTTCATTTTTCCTCAAAGCCTTAATTGTAGCTTCCATTTTTCTTTCAAGTTCATAAGTCCCCTCACCAATGAGGCCGATGTCTTTTCTTAGCTCCTGTAGCTCCGATTGTAGTCATGATTTAAAATCCTGAAACAGAGACTTCAAGTCCTTTTTAAGGTCGCTACGAGTGACCAGCTCCCTGTCACCACTGTCGGCTCTCTCTCTCTCTGCCCCTCCATCTCAGAGTCAGAGCCGTGACTTGATTCCCTCGCCGGGGTTGTCCCTGTTCTGCCCGGATCATTTTTGGTAAAGTAATTCTTCAAACCTACTGCATTCATATGCATTTGGGATCTGGTTGACATCCCTGTACCTTCCGCTACCGATTCTTAGGTTTTGTTTATGTATATTTTCGGTTTAAAAGTTGATTTAGTTTATTATTAGGCTGGGTACTGGCGGAGCTGTAACTTTATGCTGCCATACCCATTGCCACCCCACATGCGCCAATCATTATTCAACTCTTAATGACATTTTTTATGCGTTCTATAGCAGGCAGCAGTGCAAGATCTTTGCAACTCTTTCCTGTATGGGATAATTTGTTGCAAAGGATCCCAGCAGTTTGTGCTGTAAACTGTAACAATAGATGTTACTTTAGTAATCCAAGGATACAGTGTAGCTGCTGAGTTACACCAAATGAAGCAGCCATTATGTTAGGCACACAATCAGGATTTTGACAGATTTATAACAGGACCACCAAACGATTGCCAGCTTAGGTAAGAGTGTAGAATTATACATGTTGCATGCTTTACATATACAAATAATTAAAAAAAAAAAATTGGAAAGTGGTATTGCTGCTTTAAAGTGTCTGCAATAATGTAGTCTGTACAGAGCCAAGACAGCCAGCATCAAGGCCCTGAATGGTTTACATACCTTAGGCCTGAAAAGATCATGTGTGCAGGTTTTTTCCTACACTACTATGGGAGGCTCAAATGACATGCAGGCAATCAAGTACTATACATTACTGCAAAACAGAAAGTGAATCCCTGCGCTTCTCCCATAGGGATAGCAATCAATGGGGAATATATATATATATATGTATGGTGTAAATATCTATAAGAAAAAAGGAGACTTTTGGTATACATCCTTTGATCAAATAATGCCAAGCCTGCTAACCACGTCAAGGTAAGTCTCTTTAGCAGGTCCCTACGCTAAATGCATACTAGTGTTATGTGAAATAAGCCCAGAAGGGGTTAAAATATCAAAGCATATGCTTGTATAACCTAGTGCAATTAAAAACTGGTATATACCAGTACAGATACTCACATGTAAGTGAAGTGGAATAAGGGGACCTTGCTAGGAGATTATATACCTAGAAGAGGAGGGGCTGGCCTGCCACAAACTGCTCAATAAGCAGTTGCAGGTGATTGGCTAAATATATTCAATTACACCATATTAGTGTTGCCCTCTAGGAGCGTGCTGCAAAGGATTAAAATCGGCCCAACAAATAATGTAAAACAAATATATTTCATATATTTTATATTATTCCACTTCACTTACATGTGAGTATCTGTACTGGTATATACCAGTTTTTAATTGCACTAGGTTATACAAGCATATGCTTTGATATTTTAACCCCATCTGGGCTTATTTCACATAACACTAGTATGCATTTAGCGTAGGGACCTGCTAAAGAGACTTACCTTGACGTGGTTAGCAGGCTTGGCATTATTTGATCAAAGGATGTATACCAAAAGTCTCCTTTTTTCTTATAGATATTTACACCATACATATATATATATATTCCCCATTGATTGCTATCCCTATGGGAGAAGCGCAGGGATTCACTTTCTGTTTTGCACATTTGTATGGCCATTTCCTTCACTAGCTGCATGCTCTTTACATGGAGAAGCGCAGTGATTATATTTGTTTTACTATACATTACTATAACCCATCCCTCTATCATGTAAAGAAAATAAAAAATACATTGTTTTACCCAGAATAAAATTGTATTGTGCAAGTTGTGCATTCCTGATCTTCTTATTGAGAGTACATCCTGGATCCAGATCAACTTCAGTCATTAACCCAGCCTGGTGGAACTGCTCTCTGACCTGCATTGGGAGGAACAAAGATGCACTGAGAATAAGGAACACAACTTTTATACAAGTATAATGCTTAACACAGACTGGAAATTGAAGCCCTCTGTCTAACACACAGTTGTATGGCATCTCTACAGTGACTTAGGATGTCATAAGCAATGATTCATCACTTTAGCTCGCTCAATGAAAGTTCATAATAGTATGTCACAATAACCATGTTTCTATACTGCTATTTTCCAGCATGGACACTTACTCGCACATATTTGTAAAAGCAGCCTTACTCACTATTTACAGTAGATACGTCATCACTGATGGTCAAACTATTCTTGCTGACCTATATGAAATCCCTTACATTTTTAATAACTGCATGGGCTAAGAAGGGAGAACTATTATTATATTCTCACCTCTTCCTCCTGCCTTTTACAAAAAAAGTAAGTATAAATGTATCTGCTCATCTCCTTAAATCTCTCTCCTGGCTTTCTTCAAATTTCAGATCACCTACAAAGTTATTCTCCTCAGGGACGCAACCAGAAATTATATTTGGGGGGCAGGGAGGGGTGTGTGCAGAGTTTACCTGCCTACCCGGCATCATGACATCAGGTCATGGAAACGCATCGCCGTGTGACTCAGCTGACCGATAGAGAAGGGCTGGTCTCTTACAGAGGCCCCGCTCTTTTGCCCGGCAATCAGTTTAATTGCTGTGGGAAGAGCGCGGGGCCTCTGTAACCGCAAGTAAATATATGAAGTACTGGGGGGTGGGGGGGGGAGGGAGCCCCCTTGCAGCCCCCCCCCTTGCAGCCCCCCCCCCCCTTGTTTGCACTGCTTCTTCTTACTTTTAAGGTGGAGTCAGGGGAATCAGTCCCACTCCCCTAGGGGAGGGGATGGAAGGTGGCCAGAGCCCTGCACTCACTCTTCAAGGAACACACTCTCTCAGAGGAGAAAGAACTGAATCAATTTAGGAAGTGCAGCCCCTTAAGTACCGAGGGGGAGGGTCCAAGGTCTGAGCCACTTATTGGGCAGAACACAGGCCTTGGCCCGCCTCCCCCCTTATCACTCAAGGGAGCTGCTTACCTTGGGGAAAACCCTGAATTGGGCCTAACACTGCCTGCACTGATACCAGGACTTACATGTCAGGCAGGGTAATTAGTAGCCAAGCCAGGCATGGCTACACCTTTAAGGCACTCCTCTGATCTGCTCCCTCCTACATATCATTGTTGATCTCTCGTTATGCCCCATTCGTCTCCTGCGCTCTACCCATAAAGCCGCGTCCATAATGGAACACGCTAGCTTCCGTGCTCCGGTGTTGCACTTGAAATACAAACCGGTTTGTATTATGACGCTCCGCTCTCCCTGTAGCGCATGTGCACGCGCACTGGCAATCAAGTGTTTGTTTTGTCGCGAGCTACATAGCTCACGCCGAATCCTGCACTATGAATGCGGCCTAACAGTCCCCTCTCCACCCCTTTCACCGCTACTGTTCTCTCTCACCTTAAACCTTTTTCCCTCACTGCCCCTTCTCTGTGGAACTCCCTCACAAAAAGAAACCAAAAGAGAAAAGACTTCTTATAGATATTGCAAACCAAAGTGAGAAGTAAAAGCTGCAGAGCATCAATTGTGCAGTGAAATCACTGTCACTTACAGAAATGTGATGGTATAATACAAGCTCGGGTGATAGAGCTATTTGACAATAGTGAAAGTGAGCAATAGTGGGGGTTTCAATAAAGATGGCTACCGCAGGTGATGCAAAAATGTCTCTACAAAACCGTGTCCCATCAGGAGTAAAAGAGTCTGCTGCTATCCATACAGGTGGCTAAACATCTTAGTGGCTACAGAAAACAGAAAAAGGACAAGCGCACGACTCTCATAGTGTAGTGTAGTCAGTAAAATAATGTATTAATAGGTAAACAGTGAGTATCACAAGTACTAAAAAAAGCAGATTATTCAGGTTAATGTATCATAGACATGGGTTACCGCAGCACAGCAGGCATCTTGTCTCCACGGGCAACGTTACATAGTATATGCGGTTGAAAAAAGACGTGCGTCCATCAAGTTCAACATATGCTAAATTTAGACAACAGATACTTTATCCTATATCTATACTTACTTATTGATCCAGAGGAAGGCAAACAAAAAACCCCAGTCATATCATCCAATGATATCCCATAAGGGGAAAAATAAATTCCTTCCTGACTCCAAGAACTAGCAATCGGATTACTCCCTGGATCAACATCCTTCTCATGTTTACTTATTTACTTATTTGGTATATCCCTATATAACGTTCTTATTCTAAAAAGATGTACAACCTTTTTTTTAACAAATCTATTGTATCTGCCATCACAGTCTCCATGGGTAATGAATTCCACATGTTAACCTCCCTTAGGCAGCGCTTATAGTGCCGGTGATGCAACGTCGCGTCAAAACAAACGCATTGCTGCCATCGCAAGCGCTTATAGTAAGCGTGACGGGATGGCTTGGTCGCGATCGCTGGAAGTCATCTCAATTTGATTTTTCCAGTGACCGTAGCCTGACATCGCCGGCTCTATTAGCGTAGCCTTGCTGTAAAGAACCCTTTCCTTTGTTGCTGGTGAAATCTTCTTTCCTCCAACCTTAAGGGATGCCCCGAGTCCTTTGTACTGTCCTTGGGATAAATAGTTATTTTGAAAGCTCCTTGTACTGTCCCCAAATATATTTGTATATAGTTAGCATATCTCCTCTTAGACGCCTCTTTTCTAATGTAAATAAATCTAATTTAGCTAGCCTCTTCTCATAAATTAGATTGTCCATCCCCTTTATTAATTTGGTGGCTCCTCTCTGCACTCTCTCTATGTCCATAATGTATTTTCTAAGGAGTGGTTCCCAAAATTGTACTCCATATTCAATGTGTGGCCCTTCTATCCATTGCCCGTTTAATGCAAGATAAGATCTTGTTTGCCTTTGCAGCTACTGCATGACTCTGGGCACTATTGCAAAGCCTGCTGTCTACAAGCAGTCCTAAATCCTTCTCCAACACGGATTCCCCCAAGTTATCCCCATTTAATTTGTAAGTCGCCTGTTTATGCTTGCTTCCCAAATGCATAACCTTACATTTATCTGTATTAGACCTCACCTGCCATTTACTTGCCCAAGTTTCCAGTCTCTCCAAGTCCTTCTGGGGAGAAATTACATCCTGCTCTGATTCTACTACCTTACACAATTTAGTATCATCAGCAAAGATGGAGACTTTGCTCTCTATGCCAACCTCAAGGTCATTAACAAACAAGTTAAAAAGCAGGGATCCCAGTACCGACCCCTGAGGTATACTCCACTCATGACTTTAGTCCAACGTTGTTGTCTCATCACCAAACGCCAATCAGAGGAATCAAGGCAGCGGCTGTGGGTAGGCAATGGAGCTTCTGATCATCAGACTTGGCATCTTTGAAAGTCGAAGGCTGCAGCTCACACGATTGATGTTGCATTCAACGAGTGGTCTCCATAGGCAGTTGCTGATCTCGTCATTGTAGCGATCGAATAGCGGATCGGCAATAAACAAGAAAGTCCGTTCAGATAAGGCTGCAGTGGTCTGTGATCCAAGAACAGTCCAAAAACAATCCACGTCAATGACGTCATCAGTCACTGCCTATGGAGACCTCGATGAGTGCAACATCAACCTTGTGAGCTGCAGTCTTGTTCGACTTTAAGAGACGCAGGGTCTGATGATCAGATGCTCCATTGCCTACCCACAGCCAGTGCCTTGTTCCTCTGATCGGTGTTTCGTCGCCCGTGAGACCAGATGTGTGCGGTGCTGCGGTAACCCATGTCTGTGATACAGAAGCCTGAATCATCTGCTTTTCTGTACGTGTGATCCTCCCGTTTTACCCATTAATAAAACATTTTACTTACTACTGAGTGCGCTTGTCCTGTTTCTGTTTTCTTATAGATATGCACTCAGTCTGAGTTATTGAACAGCAAGACAATAATAAGTGTCCAGAAAAGTCAACAAAACAGACAGTGTGGTATTAGCACTAAAAGCAGAATGTACAGTGAGAAAACAAACTGCTCTGCAGAGTGCAAAGGTATCATAGAGATGGAAGAGAAACTAGAGCGCTCACTAACCTGCTCCTATGGACTAGTGACCCCTGGTAGGCTCCAAAGCAGCACAGAGTACAGCGAGTATACACCCCAACTGCTGTGAGCTCCACAGGGTGCTGGCTGTGGAGACTGGAGAGCAAGGTAGGAACAATCATCCCAACTACCCCTATTATCCCCTTGCCCCCAATGGCCCTCCCCAGCAGTCACTCCAACTTTTGCTACGCTGCAGAGCACCTCAAATGGCTTATATGCCATCAATGCCTGACTTTGTGGCTTTTGGTAACATTATCCCAATCTAGACCAAGGCAGCTGACTTATAGTTACAACTTATTGTAATGATTATTGCTACGCTTTTCTCAGTCTCTGCTCGTACATCCGCTGGGAGGAATCATTACATCCGTTAGGGTCTGCTGCGAGTTTGCCTTCTCCTAGTCAGAACCTTACTGACCGGATCTTTAATATTAGCACCTAGGTCTTTGATCGTTTCATTTTATACCTTTGCCCATTTGCGTCTACATGTAGGTGATTTCACGGGGTGTCAATATGTAAATTATACACGTGTGTGTGTATATATATATATATATATATATATATATATATATATATATATATAAATATATATATATATATACACACACACACGTGTATAATTTACATATACATACTCACGTGGTCCTCTGTATCTGATGTCCCGCTTTCCGTCTAATCCGACGCCGCATAATGCATTCCGCTGGACGCATTATCCGACGCGGATTAACATGGACCAGCAATCGAAAAAAATATAGTGCTGGTCATTTTTAAGAGGCTCAGGAAAAAAAATGATTCACACAAAATAGAAAATAGGTTTCTACATTGGTTTATGGGACCTTACTTACTGCAACAAAATGAAAATGATGTGTGCACAGAAAAATAGAAAGATTGAATTTCCATGTTCCTTTTTAAGTGGGTGCAAATTAGCAAAAAATAATAATAAATGATGAACTCTTCAATTATAAATGCACTGTGAAGAAACAGGAGCTCCTACAATGTGCTGACAACATATGGTTATGCTCAAATCTTTCAGAAGCGAGCAATTCATACCAGGAGCAATGGGTTTGACTACACGGCTACCAACATATTCTTCCCATTATCAAGCCGATGCAAATCCTACTTCCCTTATCCTTTTTAATATTCATTTGTAAAAGTCTTACTAATGTCACAAATAAGTGCTCATGACTTCGAGGCTACTGGATTTGCAGCGGACATTTTCCTTTTTGTGGTTGTTGCTTCCACTGGCAGAAAACATTGTTTGGCGTTCAATCACTGACATTATTTGAGCTGATCACTAAGTGAAAATACATCATCTTTAAAGCTGCAGGTCAAGCAATATTCTGCATGTGTGATTTTTAAAATAAATCTGTTCTGTATTAAGAAAAAATACTTTTAAGCATTTTGTTTTAAAAAAAAAAAAAACTTTGAAAGACCAATTTTCTTGTATTCTATTTTAACAAGTATGTTTGTTACTATAGCAACCATTTACATTCCCCAGATTTAAAGATGTCGCCAAACTTTGACGATCAATAGACGGAGAACGAATTGACCGGCAGCTATGCAGTTCTTTCGGCAAGTAGAGATTTCCCACATGAAACTATTGAAATAAAAAAAAAAAAAAACGGGAGCCTGAACTGCAGCTTTAAGCCTACACTCAAAATAACAGACTTCACCAAGCTCCTTGTTCACCAGGATCGTAAAGGTTGCCTAGAAACCAGAGGGTCTCTCAAGTGTCTTGCATGTAATGTGTATTTAAGCACCTATAATAAACATTTGCATAAAAACATGAAACGTTCAGCAGATTATCAGGATACAAATATTCGTAGGAAATTTAATATGGTGGCCTGACAGCAGAAGCATTGCTATTCATTTGAAACAAAAAGAACAAAATGGCCGCTGATCACCTTTTGTGCATATTCTTCACATGTGGGTCCTACGGGCACAACCATCACTTGCTGAGGAGACAGCCAAAGTGGCCTAGGAAAGAAAAACAATGCATTACAATGCATGTCCAGAAACACAAAGGGATTCAATGTGATCTCAGTAAAAAGCAGAATTCCGTAGGACAAGCAAGAAGTTCATATAGACATGAGGAACATGCAACTCCACAGCATCACATATCTAATGTGAAGATGCAGTCAGGGGAAGGAGGAGTCAAATAGAACAGGTTGTTTAACAGAAGTTTAATGTCCGGCAACCGATTGAGAAAAAGTGAACATTTGGCTCATCGAAAACGTATTGTCGTTTAGCCATAATGGCCGCATCCCCTCCAGCACAAAGTAGGGTTGATACCTATGCCGACGTAATAGGGTTAGGTGCCATCTGTGTAAAAGGTTAAAGTAATTTCCCTTAATGGTACAGTAGTACAACTTGAAGTCTTTGCAATGCTCTCACTAATGTCAGACCAATCTTAATCATCTATAACCTCCCCAAAGTCTCTCTCCCAGGCAGACATGAATATGTGTTTAAGATTTGAAGTGTCAGATAAAAAAGGAGTTGGTAAATAGATGAGATCAATCCCTTACAAAATATTTGTTCAGCCGACTCTAATTCAAAGGGAGATACATTTCTGGAGAAAAAAAACCTGCTACTTAAATTTGTAGTGTTCCTGGAAGTATTCGAAGGGAAGAGTTACAGTACTCGGAGGAGACAAACTTCCTGATTTGGTTAAGCGTGCAGGCAGTGCGCTGCTGGTAGAATGAACTGAAAAAAATCTGACGGAGACTGGATCACAATTAAAAAGATGCAATGCTTTATTGAAGATAGCATCACAGTATGTGCATGGTGCTGTAAGAGGAAACTGACACGTTTCGGGCTCAAACGCGTCAGAGTTACCTCTTACAGTGCCATGCACATACTGTGATGTGCTATTTTCAATAAAGCCTTGCATCTTTTTAATTGTGATCCAGCCTCCGTCAGATTTTTTTCAGCAAGCCCTCATCTGTTTGAATACCTGTCATTATGTGGATTGGACATTATGATTATCTAATGGTTACTATAAACCTTTGAAGTATATTTCTGAGCACTGACACAGAGCTTGCCTCTAATGTTCACCTATGATTTGGTTAAGCCCCTGAGATTTCCAACAAAGGATGAGCCATTCATATCACCACCCCCCTCTTCTAAAACCCTGGCGCTGGCCAGGCCTCTATATGCCGCCAGACCTGGCATCTCCCCAGCTGCTTGCCTGCCTCTCTCTTGCACTGTTCCACCCTGGGCTCTGTGACGTCAGAGTGCGCCGGAAGTTGCGACACATATTTCCGGCGTGCACCGGCCCAACAAGCGACCCCACCCCACACAGCACAGTGAGAGGCGCAGGAGCTGGGGAGCGGCAACCTGCGGACAGAGGAGAGTCGCATGTGGGTGCGGAAAGAGCCGCAGGTTGCTGACCCCTGACCTAGGTATTTTACACTGGTATCGCTCCACATGTTTACATTGCGTTCCTCTTTAGGCAAGACATGATTAATGCTACCCACGTGTATTGGAAAGTACCACTCATTAGCTGAAAAGTGCGATAACATGTGCTTTGGGTAAGCAGAACTCTCTCTGTCACATGTTTGCTACCATATATAGTTGTTTACTACAACGGAAGTGTGACTGTATGGGAAAATATCACTCATCAGCTTAAGTGTGCCATGGCATGTGCTTTGGGTGAGCAGAGCTCTCTCTCTGTGTCAGATGTTTACCATCGTTTACTGCAGGCTTCCTCCAAACACAGAATACTATAAATAAGAGAGTAGGCTGGTGCTAGTGCCAGAAACATCTCCACGGACCATGCAGGTGCCCTTGCCAAGAATTCCCCTCGTTCTCTTGGGGTCAGACTAGATTGATTGGGACTTCCCTGGGTGTTTGGAGCGTTTTCCATGTTGTATGCTGTTAAACTGAGCAAGCTGTAACTGAGAACATAACCGAAGCCAAGTAAAATCACTATTTGATTACATCTCTAAGACTGTTTACTGACTCAGAGTGTGCAAGTTATTGGCTGAATCCAGAATCTTTGCATTGCACCATGTTATTTGAAGTGAACGCAAGGCACTGCTAACTTAGCATGGCGATAAGCCTCTTCTAAAAAGATACAAAGGCCATTGTGTTTCCACATAATTAGTCAGGTTAAATCCCTGTTAACTTTAACAGACGTTTGTGGAGATGCGCGGTTAGGTGGGACATCTCTTTTGCATATCCTTAGTACCAACGTTTGTGATACTTAACCCGATGTTAGTGCGCTTTGCAGATATACATTAACACGGTGTTAACTTAGGTTAGCACCGCATTACATTAATAACAGATATTTTGACAAATTTACCTTTGATATTTGATCCTTTTAAAACTGGACAGCAAAGAACTACAAAGCAATATGCTACCAGTGCCTCCAGAATTTACTGGGTAATTCAACAGACAGCATAACCAATACCTCCCAAGAAATGCATTTCCATGAGCAAAAAAAGCAAACATTAATTTATATACGGTTAAACCAAGGATTATGGACTGCTACTTTATGGAAACAGAACAATAAATGTCAATAATAGCCCAAAAGGGATATTGGATGATCCGTATTCGTGTAAATAATTATGACCATGGGCAAGTTACTTTATCCCACTAAAAGATCATAAGATACTGTCATTGGGGCAGGGACCACGCCTGTCAACTTCTGTGTACAGCATTGATTACTATACACTATATTGTATTTGTGAATAGCTTGAATCCCATTGGGAGATAAAAAAAAAACGTAAAAGTTATTTTTATAATTACCATTTCCCTCCATAGTTCTCAGCCAGTATAGCAATCATCCGTTCCACCGATCCCAAGATGGCACGGTGAATGATGACTGGCCTTTTCTTGTCATCGCCTTCATGGCTGCTAAAATAAAGAGGCGTTTACGTGAGGCGATTTATTAAACAGCAAATGCTAAATCCTTTACTAACCAAACCACTGAATCTCTGACCTCACGTAGGTGAGGTTAAATCTAATGGGAAGCTGGAAATCCAGTTGGATTGTAGCACACTGGTGGTATCGCCCAATCGCATCCTTAATCTGGATATCAATCTGAAAGAAATACAGAGATGTGTTTCTCTATGCTGCCAAGAAAAGCAATGTACTCCTAAATACAATGTGCACGTATAACAAGCAAGGCAAAGATCACCACACATCACATTTCTTAATATTATGGATTGGACTTGTACAATGATATAAACCAGATAATAGCTGTTCTTCACATATGCCCCTTCAATGTATCGCAGCAAAAAAGGGTTAGCAAAGCACGGGTTCTCACTGCTGCATTTAGTACTAATATATGGTAGATTAGGTCTTGTTTCAACTTGAAGCAGTTCAGTAAAGCGAGCAATCTGTCAAATGTATACTTACAAACACCATGAAACCTGTGCTCAGCACCGAGGCTCTCAATCTCGGGTCACAGAACTGTCCATTAAACTTTAAATAGTTATAATATTACATATAGTGCTTTTCTCCCAATGGGACTCAAAGCACGTCACAATCACAGTATAGTGCACAGTCCGCAGGATTTTTGAAGGCACAGTCCCTGCCCAGATGAGTTTACAAGCTATGATTTGAGCACAGGGAGATAAAGTGACATACCCAAGGTCACAGGGAGCCGATACCGGGAATTGAACCAGGTTCCCCTGATTCACACTGTGTCATTACAGAACCAGTGTCTTTACTCAAACTGAGCTGCTCCTCCCTTTACAAAATTCCACTATGATCCAACCATCTCGCCTATATCAGCTAAACACATAAGTCAGGCATTTAGCATTACAGTATCTTTATACTTCTATTTATCTCCGAATTTTAAATATTTAAAAACAGACCCTAACAATATACTAGGACAAACATACACTCGCCTAGACGGGTGAAAAAAGGCCCCTATATAACTAGCACTCAAAGTAATGATAGTAATTGATAAAATAAAACTTACATTTTATTAATATATAAAGTAAAAAAGTGGGGTGAACAAACATACACAAACAAACAATATGTGGAGCAACAAGTAGAATGATTTAAAAAAGTATTAAACAACACACCTCCTAATCACCGCCGTGACAGGGGTGGTGTACAGAGGGACTACTAAGGACTGGCAACCTACATATATGTAAATTGGAAAGTGTTGCCACAGGGTAGTAAGTTCATAAATCCAGGAAGGTGTGGTAAGTATAAATGGGTTCATGTAAGTACCTAAGACACCATCCAAGACTACTCCTGGTTAAATTGTCATGCAAGATCAGCTATATTAATGGGTACGAGAAATCAAAAGGTCTCATTGATTTAAAGGTTGCTCTAATTGTCGACCTGATATATTGGATGTAGCCTAATAAAGCGAATACTTAAAGCTATGTAGCTAGATTATATGTACAGGGTATTCACATTGTATTCACATAAATGACAATAAAAATAGTCCTTGTACGCAACGCAAATTAAAAGCTTATCCAATATCAGAAGCTAGGCTACAGTGTAGCTAGGAATGAATAATTGATGAGTGGAAAGCCACAACTTCATTATATTTTGTGACTAACAATTAGAATCTCCGTTCATCAGACTGACAATGGTATGTAAATAAAACCTAATACCAGAGCCCGGTAGAAGCAACATATAATATGTTAACACTGATCCTTTTCTAATGAGACCCAATATTAATAAATTCAAAGGCTAAAAAGGGGTGAATACATGTTGCTCTCATACTCTGTGGTAGGAGCAGTAACTTGATAATAATGTATTTTTAATCCAAGAGGGTACCTGAAATATATAATATGGAACCCCAGCAAATGGTATACAGAGAAGTAGTCATCATCAGTATAGTGTAATAATGGTCTTATAGCTGTATGAATTCAACAGGGTAAGTGATCTAACCTTTTAGTGGAGTTACAGCAGATAAATGTATCATAGAGTGTACAGTTCTCAACTCCAACAACTGATATGCTATAGAGCTCCACTCGGCGTGGTGTATTCATGAACACCACAAAACAGGAGATGCCGAGTGGAGTAGGCTAAATGAACTGACTAAACTGATCCGATACAAATCGTATGAACATAGCAGCTCTCCTCTCTGAAACTGCAGATGGGCTGCTTGCAAGGGATTGCTCCAACCGCACATACGATGCGGAGTGACGTCACAGAGTGCGCGCCCACCGACGATCGTTTCGCGTCACACTGACGCTTTCTCAAGGTGGCGACGCGTGTGACGCGAAACGATCGTCGGTGGGCGCGCACTCTGTGACGTCACTCCGCATCGTATGTGCGGTTGGAGCAATCCCTTGCAAGCAGCCCATCTGCAGTTTCAGAGAGGAGAGCTGCTATGTTCATACGATTTGTATCGGATCAGTTTAGTCAGTTCATTTAGCCTACTCCACTCGGCATCTCCTGTTCTGTGGTGTTCATGAATACACCACGCCGAGTGGAGCTCTATAGCATATCAGTTGTTGGAGTTGAGAACTGTACACTCTATGATACATTTATCTGCTGTAGCTCCACTAAAAGGTTAGATCACTTACCCTGTTGAATTCATACAGCTATAAGACCATTATTACACTATACTGATGATGACTACTTCTCTCTATACCATTTGCTGGGGTTCCATATTATATATTTCAGGTACCCTCTTGGATTAAAAATACATTATTATCAAGGTACTGCTCCTACCACAGAGTATGAGAGCAACATGTATTCACCCCTTTTGAATTGATTAATATTGGGTCTCATTAGAAAAGGATCAGTGTTAACATATTATATGTTGCTTCTAACGGGCTCTGGTATTAGGTTTTATTTACATACCATTGTCAGTCTGATGAACGGAGATTCTAATTGTTAGCCACAACATATAATGAACTTGTGGCTTTCCACTCATCAATTATTCATTCCTAGCTACACTGTAGCCTAGCTTCTGATATTAGATAAGCTTTTAATTTGCGTTGCGTACAAGGACTATTTTTATTGTCATTTATCTGAATACAATGTGAATACATATAATCTAGCTACATAGCTTTAAGTATTCGCTTTATTAGGCTACATCCAATATATCAGGTCGACAATTAGAGCAACCTTTAAATCAATGAGACCTTTTGATTTCTCGTACCCATTAATATAGCTGATTTTGTATGACAATTTAACCAGGAGTAGTCTTGGATGGTGTCTTAGGTAATTACATTAACCCATTTATACTTACCACACCTTCCTGGATTTATGAACTTACTACCCTGTGGCAACACTTTCCAATTTACATATATGTAGGTTGCCAGTCCTTAGTAGTCCCTCTGTACACCACCCCTGTCACGGCGGTGATTAGGAGGTGTGTTGTTTAATACTTTTTTAAATCATTCTACTTGTTGCTCCACATATTGTTTGTTTGTGTATGTTTGTTCACCCCACTTTTTTACTTTATATATTAATAAAATGTAAGTTTTATTTTATCAATTACTATCATTACTTTTTGAGTGCTAGTTATATAGGGGCCTTTTTTCACCCGTCTAGGCGAGTGTATTTTTGTCCACCATTCTGTTACCCCTGGCACCAATTATACGGATTGTAGCAAGAGCTAACTCCCTTCCCTCCCTCTCCCCCAATCTCTCCATTTTCCTATTATTGCCTAACAATATACTGTAATATTGAATACATCATTCTATCCAGAGTCTTTCCCCGGAGGATTTATAAAACACGCAAACTGTATTGATCGGTATAGAATTTTAAGAAGAAAATGTAAATATGTTTGACATACAGTATTTCACAGTCCCGGTAGAAATCAGTTCACATCATTGTTTCCGGCAATGGGTGAGCAAAAATGTATAAAAATCGAGATAGAGAAGGAATCGCAAAAATAATATTTAAAAACAAACCAAACATTATGAACTGGCTAAGTTGTACTACAAGCACTCAAATCTCAGCAGCCATTTTGGCAGACTATTCTTGTCAGCCATTTTGTCTTGTTTGCTACAAGTTTTGTATGTCATTCAGTTTGTTATAAGTTGTGTCTGTCTTCCATTTTGCAATGTGCTGATTTCTGTGAAGCTTGTCTGTGTGAAGGTGAGAAAGCAGAGAAATTGTTGGGCTCTCAGTGGATTCTTTGTATCTTTTACCAGCTGAAAATGATGAGGTGATGGGGAAGGAGTATGTGGGAATGATGGGAGGTAGAGAAAGGTCCAGACAAGAATGAGAGACCTTGGTAGAATTAGCCAGTCTGAGATAAGCACAGTTTCTCCCATTGTAAACCTGAAACAAAGTATCAATAATTATGTAGAGGAAAGGTTACTGAAGCTGGTGTAATGATTTTTGCTGATTTACATATATTCATTTTGTTTCTTTATTATACAATGACGTTATTTTTATGACGCACAAGCCACCTCATAAAGGGGCGTATGCTTTAGTTTTTAGGGTATAAATGTATCTTATACCATATTACCTGTTAGAGAGCTTTTTTTATAGAAGCTTTCTCCTGTGTACACTGAATAAACTCATTTGATAACTGAATGTTTTCACACTGTGCACCGACAATAGAACAGTATTGAAAGCTACGGTGATGATATTTATTTCCATTTATTGTGAATTTATATATTTCAAGGACAAAGACTGAGCTTTGTTAATATATAAGGCAAAAGTAGCTTTCTACTCATCTACCTATTGATAGAAAATGCATTCGGCGTAGCTGGAACAGGGATGTTGGCTGTTTTTATAGAAGTCATTTTATTATATGATATTAAAAGTTACGTTTTAAATACACTAAGTGCTGTGGATTGAGCTTAGTGTGTTACATGATCTTGAGACAGGAGTGTTGTATAAGCTCACCCAGGCTGAGCTTCTCTTACATATAAAGTACAACTTACTGCTTATTACATAAAATGTACGAGTCACCCAGGGCCTTTTATGCAACTGGAAAACTATTTGGCCAAAAGTAATATCCGCAAGGAACAATGTATTTTGTTATGAATGAATAAGCTATCAAAATGCAGGTGCACAGCACAGTACCTCCCTCAAGGCCACTCAGTGCTACCTCTATTTTGCTATGAAATTTTGACGTGCCGTCTTACCTCAGTGGTAAATGGATTAATTAGAAAAGAAAAAAAAATGAAATCCTTCACTCTTTTCTAAACCAGATATCAAGAGATCTCTGTATGCAGAAGGCTTTAATTGTGCCATCCAATCAATTCTCTGTCCCCTATAGCAGGGGTGCGCAAAGTTTTTGGCGTGCGCCCCCCCTGCCTGGGAGCCCCAGCGTTCACACTCCCCCTCGCTTAGAACCCGGTATCAAATGACGTCATGCGGGTCATGTGACCCCACAGCGTCATTTGCTGCACGTTGTCATAGCGACGCGTCACATGACCCCACGGAGGCATTTGCCGCCATGTTGCCATGGCGATGCGTCGCCGAAGACCCGGCTGGCAGAAGGTGAGGGACGTTACAGAGGACTCACCCGGGATTTAATTTAAATGCTTTGGGGAAGGGCGCGGGGCCTCTGAAACCGCTGCACACCCTCCTGGCTAATCTTGCGCCCAATACATCATTGCATCACCACTGAAAATAACGCATTTTATTGCGGATATATATATAAATTAGGCGGGGGTGGGAAAGGTTAGAATTTAACCCCTTGATTACCTAAGGAATACATTAATAAAAAGCAGGATGGAAGTAGGTAATGTATTATTATTTACTAGCTGATATACCCGGCGTTGCCCGTGATGTAATGTTCTGGCTCCCCCATCCTCCCTCTCAACTCCCTTCCCCCCCATTTTACAGCTTTTCAGAGCTGCGCCCCCTCACCCCCACTGTTCACAGCTCCGATTCCCCCCCATTCAATGATTTGTTTCCCCCCTCCCCCCGTTCACAGCTCCGTTCCCCCCCTTCCCTGTTCACAGCTCCGTGCCCACGTGTTTGGCAGCTGAGCTGACTGGGGGGGGGGGGGAAAGTGTGTGTGTCAGTCAGTGGGCTTCCCCCTCCCCTCTCTCCCGACTTCCTCTCTCCCCACCCCTCTCTCCCCACCCCTCTCTCCCGACTTCCTCTCCCCACCCCTCTCCCGACTTCCTCTCCCCACCCCTCTCCCGACTTCCTCTCTCCCCACCCCTCTCTCCCGACTTCCTCTCTCCCCACCCCTCTCTCCCGACTCCCTCTCTCCCGACTCCCTCTCTCCCGACTCCCGCCCCCCGCTCTCTCCCGACTCCCGCCCCCCGCTCTCTCCCGACTCCCGCCCCCCGCTCTCTCCCGACTCCCGCCCCCCGCTCTCTCCCGACTCCCGCCCCCCCTCTCTCCCGACTCCCCCTCTCTCCCGACTCCCGCCCCCCCTCTCTCCCGACTCCCCCTCTCTCCCGACTCCCTCCCCCCCTCTCTCCCGACTCCCTCCCCCCTCTCTCCCGACTCCCTCCCCCCTCTCTCCCGACTCCCTCCCCCCCTCTCTCCCGACTCCCTCCCCCCCTCTCTCCCGACTCCCGCCCCTCCTCTCTCCCGACTCCCTCTCTCCCGACTCCCTCTCTCCCGACTCCCTCTCTCCCGACTCCCTCTCTCCCGACTCCCTCCCCAACTCCCTCCCCAACTCTCTCCCCCCCTCTCTCGACTCCCTCCCCCTCTCCCGACTCCCTCCCCCCCCTCTCTCCCGACTCCCTCCCCCCCCTCTCTCCCGACTCCCTCCCCCCCCTCTCTCCCGACTCCCTCCCCCCCCTCTCTCCCGACTCCCTCCCCCCCCTCTCTCCCGACTCCCTCCCCCCCCTCTCTCCCGACTCCCTCCCCCCCCTCTCTCCCGATTCCCTCCCCGCCCTCTCTCCCCACTCCCCCCCCCCCTCTCTCCCGACTCCCTCCCCCCCTCTCTCCCCACTCCCTCCCCGCCCTCTCTCCCCACTCCCTCCCCCCCCTCTCTCCCGACTCCCTCCCCCCCTCTCCCGACTCCCTCCCCCCCCCTCTCTCCCGACTCCCTCCCCCCCCTCTCTCCCGACTCCCTCCCCCCCCTCTCTCCCGACTCCCTCCCCCCCTCTCTCCCGACTCCCTCCCCCCCCTCCCTCCCCCCCTCTCTCCCCACTCCCTCCCCCCCTCTCTCTCCCGACTCCCTCCCCCCCCTCCCTCTCTCCTGACTCCCTTCCCCCCCTGCACCAGTGCCTGTCCGCCGCCATCTTACCGGGGGCAGCTGCAGGAGGAAGGGGTCCTTCCGGAGGCTGGCCGCCCACTGCCTGTCCATTCGGCGCCGCCATCTTAACGGAGGAAGCTGCAGGAGGAAGGGGGTCCTTCCGGAGGCTGGCTGCCTGCCCCCTGCCATGGCAACGCATCACACAGCCGTCTAAATCACAGAAAGTTGCTGAGGCCTCACGCGATCCCCCGGCATTGAATTTAAATGCCCTGGGGAAGAGCGCGGGGCCTCTGCAACCGCCGCCCTCCCCCCCCATAAAAATCTCCCGCCCCCAGTTTGCGCACCCTTGCCTTAGCGTCTAGTAAGTACAAAGGGAAGGTAGTGTATTTTTTTTTATTGTATAAACCCCTTTGGTGCCTGTGGTATACCTTGGTAACACAGGTATCAAAGGGGTTAATGTTATTTCTACCACATTTCTAATGATAAAAACATTATTAAAGCGATTGCGATGTGGTAATGAATATTGCACCCGGTAAATTATTACCGCTATATCGATGTATAACATCATAAGTTTTTTATTTTTTAACACCTTTCATTGTTCTATGTAACCATGCCTATAATACACTTATAATATAGATGATCTAACTGTGCATGCTATGTCTTGTATATAATGTATACCCTGTTCACTTATGTAACTGTACTTGTAACCATGTATTATTTGTCATCTTAACTCTGTGCCCAGGACATACATGAAAGCGAGAGGTAACTCTCAATGTATTACTTCCTGGTAAAATATTTTATAAATAAATGTTGGTAGCTTAATAAAAAGTTACGCAAAGTGGGTAAAACGCTTAACTTACTGTTATAAAATGCACATAATATAATGAAAATCACAATTTAAAGCTCCGTTGTTTCACACAGTGGTGTCGGCGCCTTCGCCGAGGGTTGCACCTCCGTTTTTCCGGGTGTCCTGTGTGCTGCGTCCCACGTCACTTCAAGTTAGATTCGGTCACAGCCGGTGGTCTATCTGGAAGCGGTTTTGCTGACTACACGGTTTCATCAGGAGAAATACCTCCCCCCCCCCATATGTACATGCCGAACGTGTACCGCTTCCGCATAAGAGACCACCGGATGTGACCAAACCCAACCCAGAAAGGACGTAGGACGTGACACAGGACACCCGGAAAAACGGAGGTGCAACCTGTGTCAACACCACAGCGCGAAACCACGGAGCTCTAAATTGTGATCTTCATCGTATTATTATGTGCGTTTTATAAATGTTCTAAATGTGAGGACATTTACTACATGTCTTATTTTATAAAGTCTTTTAAACTGGTCTGCTCCATGTATTATTTGTAATTTTAACTCTATGCCCAGGACATACTTGAAAACGAGAGGTAACTCTGAATGTATTACTTCCTGGTAAAATCTTTTAGAAATAAATAAATCCATCTTTTCACCTCGAGGTAAAATGCCTGCAAACAACATAACTAGCAAAGGAAGATATTTTGCCCAGGTCGGGGATATTTGCTGTACACTGTATTCAAACTTACACATTGGGAGTAAGAAATTACAAAGAGCCAAGATTACATCTCCGACATTTGTTACATACTTTTGTGCACTATCGTACTTGTTCTTTTTGGGTGATCCATGTCTGTGCTCCCTCTGGATCTCGGAGAGTGTGGAAAACAAAAAACAAACTGACAACTAGTGTCTCTCTAAAATAAGGAATCTAGTATAAAAACTGCTCACAACCAGCCTGCATTTCCAAAAATGATTATATATCAGTGGTCGACAAATCACCAAAAAATCTACTCGCCGAACAGAAAAATCTACTCGCCACCTAGTACCACACGTGTGCTGCTTGAGCCAATAGGAGCTCGCCACGATGTTAAATCCACTCGCCCGGGGCGTGCAAATGTATAGGTTTGTCGAACACTTATATCACAACCCAAAGTGTATGAAGTCAACAATAAGGCAAACGAACAGCACAACATGGCAATACTGCTAATCTTATCTTTTGGAGACAAACTTTCCTTGCCTTACAGTTTACAAAACCACTCAATCCCTGCTCCTTATTGCTATTAGATTGATGTGAAAGGATAAAACCAAATACCTAGATTTTCTTTAAGCTTTAAGGCCTTGTTGCCAATTTGACATCTGCCCCGTCACACAGTCTTCTTACGGTGAGGAGTAGTTGCTGCTGTAGCTCCACATATAGAATTTCTCCCTTATGATGTACCCTGTAGGGCTGGATCCCCTGGGGCCCTAATGATGTACCCTGTAGGGCTGGATCCCCTGCTTACGGAGCCCCCCTTACCTGTTCTCCAGCGTCTTCTGACATCATGTGATGTCACGTTGCCATGGCAACACGACGCCATGGGACCCCACGGTGGCATTTAACGCTACGTTGCCATGTTTCTAGAAGCTGCCAGAGACCAGGTAAGGGCGTTACAGAGGCCTTGTGCGCGCTCCGCCGGCATTTAATTTAAATGCTTGGGGGAAGCGCGTGGGGCCTTTGTAAGCGCCGCCTGGCATAAACCATCAAAACTTCCCACAATGGAATCCCACAGCAGTGCTGCAACCAGAACGTGAACATTCATCCTTCTCAATCACAAAACCCGTGTCACACTGCTATTTGTGGCGATACACTTGCAGGAGCTGACACCGACTATGCTATGGTCCTTAACACTGCTTCGTGCAGAAACTGGGAGACAGTACAGTAATCAAGCAGCCCACTATTGCTATCTGTAACACCACCGTTAAACAACAATACATAAACTCAACTGCCTACTGTACGTTTCCAAATTCATCTACAAATAATGTGGAAACCAACAAAAGATTGACAAGCGTAAAATAAATGTCTAAACAACAGGACAGTTTCTCCAGGCAAAAATTCTATGTCTTGTAACAGATCTTTCAGAGAACGTTTGTTCTGAAAAAAAACCCCAAAAAGGATTATGTCATTTTCAGCTGTTTTAAGTCACTGTTTTTCAACCAGGGTTCCTAGGAACCCTTAGGTTTGCCCGAGCATCCCTAAAGGGTTCCCAGCAATTCTCTGGTCATTTCAAAATTGTATCAAAATACTGTACAGAAGAATTTACAATACATATGATCTCAGATGCGCTATTAGAGAGGGTTGGGGGGTCCTCAGAATTTCACTTAAACAATAAAAGCACAATTAGTTTTTTGAGACCAAACAATATCTATATATATTTTTTTTCTATGTAGTTTTTTCTGTGAAAAATAAAGACACATTACCTTGATTTAGTAGCTGATGATACACAGCCCATTTTACAGACATAGACTGACACCTTCTGGATTGCGAAGGAACTGAATCATGCCACCTTTGATATAAAACTCTAAGGATGTCTGCGCATCCCTCTGTGATAGACTGAGTGGCCCTCACTCACACAGGAAACACTGGGGGATGGGATTTTAATGGCAGTGGGGTGCAGAGGGAGAGTGACCGGTATGTATGTCCTAATTAAAGATATATATATAATAAATACATCTCCAATCTATATATATACAGTGGTGTGAAAAAGAAAGTACACCCTCTATGAATTCTATGGTTTTACATATCAGAACATAATAACAATCATCTGTTCCTTAGCAGGTCTTAAAACTAGGTAAATACAACCTCAGATGAACAACAACACATGACATATTACACCGTGTCATGATTTATTTAACAAAAATAAAGCCAAAATGCATTTTTAACCACTATTTAAAAAAAAATTTAAACTAACCTTTGGTCCATAGAAGGCTCCATCACCAGGATTTAGTTCCCACTTCTCTCCAAACTCCTTCAAACTGTTTTCAAGTTGCTGAAGAAAACATTAGATTAATGATGCTGTAAGCATGATGCAAATTACTAATGACCATCTATTTTTTTTAAACTACTAATGGAAATGTTTATTCAAAGTTACACATCAGATTTCAGGTACATTTGTCAAACAAGCACATTGGAGCATATATTTTCAGTTACACACACCCCCCCCCCCCTGTGTTTCAGGGTACGTAAACAAAAATATTTTGTGGACCCTCAAAAATATTCAAACCAAATGCTCTACTTCGCTTTTATTTATTTTTTTCAGTCGATAAACCAAAAAAAAAAAAAACATGCAATTGTCATTATGCTTTAACCAAGCGCTTGTAGTTTGCTTGTAGCAGGTTTTCATCTCCACGTCTGTTACCGAGTTCTTTAAATAATCCGGTGTCGGGGTTGATGGGGGTGCATGCATGAAGTGCTTGGACGGGTTATCGTACCCATTCCGGTGTGAACATCCCGTAGACTTGAATGCGAGCGAATGGCATGTGGGGGCAAAAACCCGTCACAGGACTTAATGCACGTGCCCCGATGAATGATCACCATCATTTGTACATGTAATAAACAAAACCGAATTAGGTGAGCTCATACCCACCCCTATAAACAAAATGCATCAGGAACACTGATTTCAATAAATTAACTCTACCTTGACGGGGTTAGCAGGCGTATATCATTTTGTTTAATCAAAAAGATGCAACTAAATAACTCCATTGTTATAAGACTTAGAATACAAATGTAGAGGTTCACTAATAAATTGCAAGCCAGTTTGGGAGGAATGCAGCGTTTCTGTATTTATAAATGGAATGTTTATTTTACAATGAACCAAATCACATTTTAAATATAATTATTAATGCAAGAGACAGAAGGTATTTAAAAAAAAGATAAAAAGTCTGTCAGAGGAGCATGCAATGTGGGCGTTGTGGTTCCCTCTGCTAGCAATAAGTTTACACTGGTTTTTTTTGCCACTCGTAGGACACCGTACAGACCAGCCAGCCATCCTGATTCCACTAGGACACCGTACTGTGATGCGCGCGCAGACGTGGAAGTTCCCACACCGGCAAGGCCATCGCCGACACGAGAAGTGGAGCGAGACATTGGAGGCAGATCTGCGGCGGTTTTTGGTGTATTCCAGAGGCACTAGTGTGCCCGTAACACACTTATTGCGCTAAACAGACTTGGAAAATGTGCGTGCATTCCCTACTTATCCCTTTCCTGTAACTGCATATTAAAAATTGTATTATGCCATGTTCTTCTCATTGTTTCACTTCGAGTAGGTCTTCAGCTTGCAGATAGCATCCTCTACACTGAATTGGGTCAACTGACTGCAACATACCAGCTGTGAGCGCTTCAGTTCACTAATTGGGCACAGCAAGAATTACTCTTATTTGCGCCTTAATATGTGTTTATCTATGATCACACGGTACTAGTGACCGGTTTTTAGGCTGCACTAAGTCTTTTATTCATGTTTGTGTGTGAAGTTTGCGCTCTATATTGTTTATTATTGTTATCTATATTGTATTG
Organism: Ascaphus truei; assembly: GCF_040206685.1. Taxonomy (NCBI): domain Eukaryota; kingdom Metazoa; phylum Chordata; class Amphibia; order Anura; family Ascaphidae; genus Ascaphus; species Ascaphus truei. The sequence continues at coordinate 48,756,764 of NC_134483.1, read as the reverse complement.
TTAGCAAGACGTTTATGACTGATTTAGAACAGTCATAAGTCGCCATATAATATTTAAAAGACAGTGCTACATGCTGTGCAATTTGGATTTCGGACCCATAAACTTCAGGGTTCAGCTTCCACCTTCTTACCTTCTCTGCTTCATTCCACACTTCAATGTCCCCAAGGAACTTTTCAGGGCGCGTGGAGAGGTTTAATTTGAAGGAAAACCCAAAGACGTTATATACAGTGCGCAAGAAATCCAGGCAGCTCTTGATCTCCTCTTCAATCTGCAGTTATTAAAGGAAACAGATTTATCAAACCTCTGATTTATAAACGCTTGTTCCCCCCCCCCCCTTATATCCGGTTAAGTAATTGCAGCTTAAAACTGCTCCACATTTTATTTCATCATCATTTGCCCGTCAGCCAGTTTTTTTTAAAAACATATTTAGCAGGCTACTCGAAGTTGTAATTTTGAAGTGATTTTATGATTGTGCAGCAACCCAACACAGACCTTCACAGTGACCTCTGATGAAAGCATGTACAAGGGGATTGAACTACTTCACATCTCTTTCATAGAGAGAAGTAAATGCGCGTGTGGGTTTTGTGTGCTGTAGCCGTCCTCCGACAGCCCGTCAGAAACATATGGGTTGCTCAATTATTTGGTGTCGGCTACTGGGCATTGGGAACAAGTACAGTAATGAGGTCTCCTTTCAGAGACAATCAATCATTTGTTCCAGGTCAAGGACTACAGGCAATGTTAAAGCAGAAGTCGCCTTGAGCTGTTCCATTTTTTGAGATACATTTGGGGGGGGGGGGGGGGGTTCATTAAAGAGCAAGAGTGCCAATTGGGAAATATTGCAGAAACTCCCCATCAAGCCAATGGGAGTGTGCATGTGGTAGTGCCCGATTGGCACCATCGCACCTTACTGAACAAACCCTATTGCCTTTATTTTTTTGCTTTTCCATCCTGATAACATTCTGCATTCCTGTAGCTTCCTATTTTTCAGAAATGTGGATGTTAAAAAAATCTCTCCCTCTCTCCCGTCTACACAATGTAATGCTAGAATGGGTGCTGCATTTTTTTTTCTTCAATATTTTTTTATTATTTTCATTTATTTAAATAACATCTTACTTACATGTACAATTGGTGCTGCATTCTAACGTACACATTTTGAAACATATTTGAGTGATGCAAAAACCTATACAAAAAAATTGTAGCAAAAGTGTTCAATGGTTGCTTTATTGCAACTCCAAAATAGCAGCACAGATGGACTGCTGCCTTAGGTTGTGTATGGTGTGCTAGCCTGGGCATACCTGTTCCATGGCACAGTGGTGAGCTAGCCTGGGCATACCTGTTCCATGGCACAGTGGTGAGCTAGCCTGGGCATACCTGTCCCATGGCACAGTGTTGAGCTAGCCTGGGCATACCTGTCCCATGGCACAGTGGTGAGCTAGCCTGGGCATACCTGTTCCATGGCACAGTGTTGAGCTAGCCTGGGCATACCTGTTCCATGGTACAGTGGTGAGCTAGCCTGTGCATATCTCTTCCATGGCACAGTGGTGTTCTAGCCTGGGCATACCTGTTCCATGGTACAGTGGTGAGCTAGCCTGGGCATACCTGTTCCATGGCACAGTGGTGAGCTAGCCTGGGCATACCTGTTCCATGGCACAGTGGTGAGCTAGCCTGGGCATACCTGTTCCATGGCACAGTGGTGTTCTAGCCTGGGCATACCTGTTCCATGGCACAGTGGTGAGCTAGCCTGGGCATACCTGTTCCATGGCACAGTGGTGAGCTAGCCTGGGCATACCTGTTCCATGGCACAGTGGTGAGCTAGCCTGGGCATACCTGTTCCATGGCACAGTGGTGTTCTAGCCTGGGCATACCTGTTCCATGGCACAGTGGTGAGCTAGCCTGGGCATACCTGTTCCATGGCACCGTGGTGTTCTAGCCTGGGCATACCTATTCCATGGCACAGTGGTGTTCTAGCCTGGACATACCTGTTCCATGGCACAGTGGTGAGCTAGCCTGGGCATACCTGTTCCATGGCACAGTGGAGATCTAGCCTGTGCATACCTGTTCCATGGCACAGCGGTGAGCTAGCCTGGGCATACCTGTTCCATGGCACAGTGGTGAGCTAGCCTGGGCATACCTGTTCCATGGCACAGTGGTGAGCTAGCCTGGGCATACCTGTTCCATGGCACAGTGGTGAGCTAGCCTGGGCATACCTGTTCCATGGCACAGTGGTGTTCTAGCCTGGGCATACCTATTCCATGGCACAGTGGTGTTCTAGCCTGGACATACCTGTTCCATGGCACAGTGGTGAGCTAGCCTGGGCATACCTGTTCCATGGCACAGTGGAGATCTAGCCTGTGCATACCTGTTCCATGGCACAGCGGTGAGCTAGCCTGGGCATACCTGTTCCATGGCACAGTGGTGAGCTAGCCTGGGCATACCTGTTCCATGGCACAGTGGTGAGCTAGCCTGGCCATACCTGTTCCATGGCACAGTGGTGAGCTAGCCTGGGCATAGCTGTTCCATGGCACAGTGATGAGCTAGCCTGGGCATACCTGTTCCATGGCACAGTGGTGAGCTAGCCTGGGCATACCTGTTCCATGGCACAGTGGTGAGCTAGCCTGGGCATAGCTGTTCCATGGCACAGTGATGAGCTAGCCTGGGCATACCTGTTCCATGGCACAGTGGTGAGCTAGCCTGGGCATACCTGTTCCATGGCACAGAAGATATGAGCATCATCCTGCTGGAATCTTCTTACGCGGGTTAGTCCTGTGAGGGCTCCTGAAAGCTCATTACGGTGAAGAACTCCAAAATCAGCCATGCGCAGAGGCAGCTCCCGCCAGGAGCGCGGGCGATTGTCAAACATCAGACTGCAGCAAAGAAATGAGTAAGAACTGCAGAGCCCATGACCCTAAAACTAAACGTATCATCTCCAATAAACTCATTCAACATATTTACAAGCATCCAGCACTACCTTTGAAGGTGACGGCTTTATTAAAAATAAAAAAGGAGGATAATAAAACCAGTGTGAGATTCTAATTAATGCTTTGCTTTCAGCTCTGTATTATATGCGGCTGTGCTGAGCCAATAAATATCCTCACCACAGCGCATTCTAGAACTGTCACTGGAACATAGAAAAGGGCTATTATTCATATCTTAAACCAGGGAGGAAATACTGTATTAGCAATGATATAGAAAAGGCACAGCCGAGTGCTTCACTTTACTGTTACAAAATGTTCCTTCTTAAGGCTGCACCGTTAAACTCGAGAAGAAAGTAGTTTGGTATCAGAAGTCTTTCATACCAATGTCCTGGGCAGTTCATCGGCTTGAGAGCAAAGATTTCCTTCTCGACCTCGAAGGAGAACATGTTGTCACTGTAATGCTGCCAGTGGCCGGACGTCTGCCACAATTTGCTGTTGTAGATATTTGGAGTGACCACCTCTTGGAAACCCCGCTTCCTGTACTCTGTCTAAAAAGCAAACAGATAAAAGTCATAACAGACAAAAGGCCTCAATTGAATAAGGAGAAATGAGGGATAACACGCAGTGCGTCACTTGAATGCGAGTTACTGCTTTGTTAACTGTTAATGATGCGGTATCTTCTAATTGCATCGGTAACTATGCATTACCCCAGCTGTGCGCAAACTGGGGAGCAGGCGGTTGCAGAGGTCCCGCGCTCTCTCCCAATGCATTTAAATTAAATGCTGGGGGACCACTTTAGGCCTCTGCAACCTCTACTTAGCGATATTCGGCCGACTTTGGGACGTGTGACCATGGCAACTTACGATGCGGGGGTCATGTGACGTCACGGTTGCCACAGTAACGTGACGTCAAATGACGCCGCGGGTTACGTGGCGTCATTTGATGACGCGCAAGGTAAAGAAGGGGGGAGGGGGGCGCACCACCGGACCAGCACAGGCAGAGGGGGCGCAGCAAAAAGAGTTTGCGCACCCCTGCATTACCCTATCACTACCATATTGAGTAGAAGAGAAAGAACAGCCTGCGGGCTGGCCCTATGCATAGGCAATTACCTAGGATGGCAATGCCAGGAGGGCGGCAGCATACTTCAGAAGGGTCCCGATTTGAGCGGGACTGCCCCAACTTTCTCCCCTCATCCGGCTCAGCTGTTTCATTTTGCTGCGCAGATACTTACTCCCTGCTTATCATCTCTGCAGCAGAACTGGTGTATAGCAGAGCTGCGGAGCAGGGAGATACAATCTGCACACACCATCCCTGCAAAACGCTAACCCCAGCACCCACCACACTAGATCATATAGATTTGTGTCAAAAGGAGTGCTACAGGGTGTGACCAAATGTATACAACAAAAAGACAACAATTCCCAGTGCTACATCCAATGACAAAAAATACATAATTAAATACTTGACTGTTTTCTCATAAGTAAAAGTGTAATTTAGTTAAACTATTTGGCCAAAGCATTATAAGCCGGCAGCCACATCACGGCAAGACCGGTATGCAGGTCCCAACACTACCTGTGAGTACAATAATGTCTCAGTTATCTGACTTTTGTTAACCGACACTCTGTTTTATCTGTCACCACGCCCCCTCCCTCCCATCTCGCTTACCAGTGGCAGAAGAGGAGGACTGAAAACCACAGGAGCAGCACCGGAGAAAGACCGCTGGCGGCCGAAGAAGACGACAATGTCAGCGGAGGAATGGAGTTAAGACAGCGGACGGCGGAAGCAGGCAGGAGAAGACCATCAGACCCTGTGTCCGCAACAGGAGCAGAGCGGCATAGGAGAACGGCCGAGGAGGAGCACGCTGTAACACCGGAAGTTGACCGGTGTCTGACTTCCGGTGTTACAGCGCGGTCCTCCCCGGCCGTTCTCCTATGCCGCTCTGCTCCTGCTCCGCACGCTGGGTCTGAAGGTCTGCTTCCGCCGCCCGTTGTCTTATCTTAATTTCTCCGCTGACATGGCCCTTCTTCCCCCTCTTCCCCCCCTGTAGAAGTCCCTGGCTCCCCTGTGCCCGCTCAATCATCCATGCTGTGAATAAGGGGAATGTCGCTATGATGCGCAGTGTTACACTCACGATACATAAAGCTTGGCCCCCTGCAGACGCACTTACCAGAACTCCCTCCTACTGTCTCTGTACGTTCTCCCTACCTACCAATTAGACTGTAAGCTCCTCGGGGCAGGAACTCCTCTTCCGAAATGTTACTTATGTCTAAAGCACTTATTCCCATGATCTGTTATTTATATTATCTGTTATTTATTTGATTACCACATGTATTACTACTGTGAAGCGCTATGTACATTAATGGCGCTATATAAATAAAGACATACAATACAATACTCACCGATTGGCAGCCAGGTCCCGCAACATTGAGTTAGGACTTTTCCAGTTCCAAACCCCAAAAATTAAGCATGTCCTGCACTAGGGAGGCCCCACCACTCCAGTTAGTGATTAAGGACAAATTAATGTTGCGGGGCATTGCTGCTTCATCACCTCCGCTACCACAATGTCCTTGGAGGATCTGTAAAATCAGCCGAGAGGTGAAGAATGGACGCTACTTAAAAGCTACTTACTCTGATGAAGTCAATCAGCTGGTTATAAATGTAGGCTCCCTTGGGTAGGAAAAAACAACTCCCAGGACTCAGCTCATGAAAGAAATACAGCTCCTGCTCCTGTGTCAAAGATACAAACGCATCAGTATTCAGTCACGCCGAGCTCCGCAATTATGTTGAAAATAAAAGGAGTTACTGGAAGTATCGCGCTAGGTCTGCCTCATCTGTACAAATCATCTTTACTTTGTGTAATAGTTTGGTACTTTGCTGTGCAACTCTGCTGCAGTTTAATTTTTTTCCCAACATTTTTTATTATTTTGGAAAAACACCAATATGAAATATTACTGAGACAGCTTACAAATGACAGCCAGTGTTATTTTGAGTGAAATGCTGCTTTACCCATTCGCTAGTCAATAAAAGTATATAAATGTGGCACTGATTGAGCTTACTTTTCCGATTTTCCGGTGGTCTCTGTTTTTGGCCTCCTCTTGGAATTTCTCCCATTCTTTCAGCATTTTTGGATCAGGGAAGGAAATGCCGTACACCCTCTGCAGGGTCTCCATATCAGATTTACCTTCCCAATAAGTGGAGGAATTCTGCAAAAGAAACAAGGATAATGACCATGGGGACATCCCAATGAGCAGACTGATGTATCACAGCACACAGTGTGGTTTTTGGGCTCGAGTCAGCAGTCAAATTGATATTATTTCAAAAATGTGCGCAACGATAACCTACATATACTTATGGACAGTGCGCGTTTAAAAATATATATGAAACACGAAAAATAGATATGTTGTAAGAACCTCAAACGCAAAAGAAATAACTACAAAGCAAAACAATTTAAAATAGTGTTTCATCCCATTACTGCCAAACATGTGGAATATTTTTGTATTTGTCCATTTACTGAAACATCCGTGGTGTTCAATATTTCTATTAAATAAATAATAAATGGGGGAGGGGAAGGGGGGGAAACAAGAGACATTATAATTTATAATACTTCACTGATAGAATTTAAAACACCACCGTTAGGCTAAGGCCCCGCTCCCAGAGTCAGCGCACCCGCACTGCAGACAGGCGGTGCGCTGAGATACACAGACCGCGATATGCGGTCTGTAGGGAGCGGGAGCGGGAGGTGGGAGGTTTGACAGGGAGGGGGGGCGTGGCTTGAGCGGAGGGACCCGCTACTCTCCCCCCCCTCCCTCCACAGACTGCAGGAGGGAGCTGCTACTCTCCCCCCACTCCCTCCACGGGCTGCAGGAGGGACCCGCTACTCTCCCCCCCCCCTCCCCGGACTGCAGGAGGGAGCTGCTACTCTCCCCCCACTCCCTCCACTGGCTGCAGGAGGGACCCGCTACTCTCCCCCCCCTCCCTCCACGGACTGCAGGAGGGAGCTGCTACTCTCCCCCCCCCTCCCTCCACGGACTGCAGGAGGGAGCTGCTACTCTCCCCCCCCTCCCTCCACGGGCTGCAGGAGGGACCCGCTACTCTCCCCCCCCCCTCCCTCCACGGACTCGGGCTGGAGCACTCATACATACACACACACACACAGGCAGGCAGGCACTCACGCACTCATACACACACACGCGCGCACACACATGCAGGCACTCACGCACTCACACACACACACACACAGACAGAGGCAGGCACTCAGGCACACACATACACACACACACAATACAGGGATGAAAGTGTTTCTTTTAAATTAATTACAGCATTCATTTACATTGGATGGATTCAACAAATAAATTTTTTTTTAAAAAAAAAGTACCATACCTTATGAATCTTCAAAGTCTTAATTTTGCCAGTATGTCTGACATGAGGTCCCCTGCACAGGTCAATCAAGGGGCCACATCTAAAGGAAAATGACAAAAGTTACACCCTTATAGAAGGAGCATCCTTAAATGTCATTTAACCACTGGACGGACAGTACCGCAAAAGACTACAGGTAGTCCTCGTTATCCAATGTTTCACTTTACAACAAATGGCATATCCAACGCTTTACAATGCAACCCTAAGGGCCGTTTTTTGACGCCGGAATGCATTATCCAACACTCACCACCACTGATTAACATGGGACTCACTTTACAACGGTTTCACTATCCAACGCTACTTCCAGAATGGATTCCGTTGGATAATCGAGGACTACCTGTACAGTCACGACATCAGGTTCTTGCAACCTTAGGTAAATCCCCTTATCTACTTGAGCCCAAGGCTATACTGTATAATATATATATATATATATATATAAAAATATATATATTTTGAGCACAAGTATTAATTCTATGGGTTATATATTACAATATATAGTAGTTCAATAGAAAAATAGGAATCATAGTTCTTATATGGGCTAAACCGGTATACTACTAATATATATAAAAACATGTTTTACCTGTAAACAGTAGTAGTTGGAGTGTTCACCTTTTCATTTAAGATTCGACACTTGAACTTGTTGTACTAATTAAAGAATACAGAAAGAAATATTACTTACAAGAAACAGTGGGTAAGTGATAAAAACAGGTGGTTAGCAAAACAAGAACAGAACAATACAGTACATTTTTAAAAAGTATGTTGAATTTGTAGTTTGAATACATTTGGTGTAAAATGAATGGGATAAGAACAGGCACATTCTGGCAAAATAATGATAATCGCCAAAAATAAAACCCATCTCTCTGACAGCATTACTCCCAAACATTATAGCTTGTATATATTGTAGCAGTTATCCAGCACAAATCATTCATATCTTAGGCCTTTAATAGAAAAATACATAAGACATATTGCATTCCACATTCCTACAGCACAAGGCTTAAAATGTAAACATTTTATTTGCTGTCCTCATCTTTTAAAATCAATGCTTAGATGGAATTTCCCCCCGAAAACCAAACATAATTGACCGAGAAGACATTTAAATGGAATGACACCGCTTCTATTGTCTGAAAACGGCAATTTGGAACTTCAGGCTCATCGTAAAAACAGAAGCAGTGCAGCAGAAAACGTGTGTGCAGCATTAATGCATTAAACATGTATTAAATAATATTACAGGGCAATTGTGGTGCAATAACAAATTGTTCAAATTCAAAATGAGATATTTGAATAGAAATAATACATTATTTAGGGTCTCTGTATTTGGGAAACACAAGCACGTCACAAGGGAAGCGACGTTGGTCTAGGCCAAACAACTGGCCAACTCGTCCTCAAGTGCCACCAACAGGTTACGTTTGAAGGATATCCCTGTTTCAGCACCGGTGGCTCAGTCGTTGCTGAAGCAGGGATATCCTCAAAACCTGTCCTGTTGGTGGCCTTTGATCACTGGAGTTGGCCACCCCTGGTCTAGGTTATTGTGCCACGATTACTCTTTGTTCACATAGATTAAAGGTGGATGTGTTGGCCCCTCCGGCAATGGGGAGTTATACGAAGAACAGCGCTGCTGGGCGGCTTTTTGCCGACTATCAAGACTGCAGCTTTGCAGGAGTAAATACACAATGCTTAGGTTTTTTTAGGCTGCGTCCATGGATACTGCGTGCGGGCGGAGGCGCGCTGAGGCTGAGGGAAAGCGGGTGCTTTCCCTGGCCTTAGACAGCGCGCCGTCCGGGGGCGTGTCGGGGGGGTGTCGTCAGGCGGGCCAGTGACGTCACGGAGCTGGTTCGACCTCATTGGGCGAACCGCTCACGTGACCGGCCCTGCGCGCCGGCATGCGTGAAAATTTAAAATTTTCCTAAGACCTACGCTTCCGGAAGCGTAGACGAGCCTCTACTCAAGCCGCTCTCATTGCGGCTATAGGGGCTCAGTGCCGAGCGTAAGCGCGCATCAGCCCGCAAGCACTATCCATCGACGCGGCCTTACTTGGTGCGTCCACACCCAATTTAAATAAACCTAAATTGCTTGATCCATTTCCTCACCTCTGGCAATCTGAAGTCGGAGAGGGGTGCACCCTTCATTTAACACAAATCTCTACCATGACATTGTTAGTACAGCTCAACCCCGTTATAGCGCGATCCGCTTATAACACGGTTTGAGCGTGGACCCCGAATTTTAAAAAAAGTTTGTTTTTTTTGCACACACACTGCACACACATTGCACACACTCACAGCACACTGCACACACAGCGCACAGCACATACACTCATAGCACACTGCACACTCACAGCACACTGCATACACACAGCACACTGACACTGACACTGACACACACACAGTCTCTTTAAGGGAGCTTGCTCTCGCAAGACAGAAGCAGAAAGAATAGACAGGGAGAAGAGCTGCCAGATGCCGGGTAAGTGCTGTGTGCTGTTGCCGCTGCCCCACCGGGTCTGGGAACGTTCTCAGCTTTCCCCCTCCGGCGGACACAGTACCACCACAAAAAAAAAAAAATTAATAAATAAAAAAAACTATGCATCTACACTACTACTGGGAGTAAGGACGAGGGTCGTACAAATGCAAGAAAAAAGTTGGAAAACAATTCCATCTGTTTCAATTATTACGGAGGTTTGACGTTAGTGGGAAGTGTAATTTACCTTAAACATCTCAAGCAGGGTTTCTTTTGTGACTTCCAGTCTCTCAAACTGCTGTTTCTCTTTCATAATCTTCTTGCACAGGTTTTCCAAGGTGCTGAAGTCATTGCTGGATACACCCCTGAGATGGAAACATTATGATTAGGGTGTGACCAAGCATCATGACATTTTTTTTAATAGGAATGTACGAACTAGAATTATTTTTCTATGGACTGAAAGGTGCAATCCCACATAGGCCCAGATGCCCAAAAGTGTGCCAAGCTTTAGCACCCGTGTACTCCCGTTCATATGATTTGAGGCTGAGGTGTGCTGAAGTTTTGTACAGCTTAGCAGTGTAATCGGCTTCCTTAGAGAAATATGATCGTCCTCAGTAAGTACGAGGTTTACTCATTCGATTCCTTAGAAAATATGCTTTTGTTTCTAGCAGGTCTTCCATGATTGTAATGCAAGCTACAGAAAAGGTCGGAGAAATGACTTTACCAAGAAAGAATCTACAGGCAAGTTTTACATTCTCTCATTATCTCCAAGACTCTGTCTTGGCATCACACAGATGAGATAAAGATTGTAAAACTCTGCCAAAGCATTTTGAAACCATGAAAACACTTACAAATATATATATATATACACATCTTATTTTTAACTCCTTTTTTTCAAGTGTTAAATCACCTTCGTGGAACCTATTAAATAATGCCAATGTCACTTGTTATCCATGGCCTTGCAGGGTTTGCCACTTTAAGGAATCACCTAAGATATGGGACCCACAGCTTCTGCCTCTTCCCCAGCAAGCGAAAAACAAATGAATAAACCCGTGTGTGTCTTAATTAACACGGTAACTTAGGGCTGAAAATACATTGCCCATCAAGTTTAAGCCTTGCTAGCTTATGCCTGGGTGAGGCACTCCTGCTGCAGTTATACTTCTATTGTTAATGGTCTCAACTGTTCTGCAGGCTCCATCAATCAGCCAAGAAGTTAATGTGCAGCACTGGAGGTATCCGCAGTGCACTGCTCCCCCAGTGTTAATAAAGTCTCACAAGCCCAATTGTCTCTTTTTTTTAAACACACAAATGATGCAATTAATTAAAAAAAAATGACCCCTGAGTTCTGACATCTGGGGGATATAGTCTTAATTTCACCTCTACTTGCCCGTGGCACTCGTTTAACCCTTACACGGTCAGCCATAGCTGGCCTTTCCAGCAGCAGGAGATTGCTGTAGGGGTCGATTTCATGCACTACCAAGGGGGTCAAGGACGAGGGCTCACACACGGGAAATAAGTAGATACAAAAAAAAATTTTTTAAACCTCTGACAGGTATCGCTTTACAAGCCTCACAGAACGCAGACACTGGGACAGAACAGGTTTCCAATGCCCACAGAACACAGACACTGGGACAGAACAGGTTTCCAATGCCCACAGAACACAGACACTGGGACAGAACAGGTTTCCAATGCCCACAGAACACAGACACTGGGACAGAACAGGGTTCCAATGCTCTCAGAACCCAGACACTGGGACAGAACAGGTTTCCAATGCTCTCAGAACCCAGACAGTGGCGCAGAACAGGGTTCCAATGCCCACAGAACGCAGACACTGGGACAGAACAGGTTTCCAATGCCCACAGAACGCAGACAGTGGCGCAGAACAGGGTTCCAATGCTCACATAACGCAGACAGTGGCGCAGAACAGGTTTCCAATGCCCACAAAACGCAGACACTGGCGCAGAACAGGTTTCTACTGCTCCCTTGAGGCAGAAACACAATTAGATCCCGGACAATCTCATACTGTTGTCAAATAAAACACGTGCAGAGCTGAATAACATTAATAAAAGTAATAATTGAATCAAGTAAAATGTTGTGCAAATGCCATGTGTGCCAATTGTATTAAAAATAATAGAACGACACCAGCTAGTTAATTAGCTTCTTTTCTAAAGGCCAGACATTGCATAGATTATTTTTTCTCTCACTTGCACAGGATAGGTTTACTGTTCAGTGGTTTTCACAGGACTGTGTGCTAACATTACCCAGTGTAAGCATGTATTTGTTTTATAGATTATCTCCGTATCTGTGACCTTCAGTGCTCAAGAGAGCAACGTCTTCCTAAAGCAAATTGGGCTCGCCAACATCATTGATACCAAACATACATGAAAAGAGGGTGTCAGAGGGATCTGAGCAGTTGGTGAAACATGTCATGTTTAGGGGGTCAGAGTTCCTTCTTTCATGCAACATTACAACACGTCAAAGTGACAGCTTCTTTTTAAATGTAAAATAAACAACAAGAGACACAGAAATTAGTGGTTCCAACATACAGTAACATTACAATATAGCACATGTTACTCTGGCCCTGGATAGAGGCACAGAAGCCCTAAACATGCTGACATGGAGGAAGAACCCCAATATATTAGCACTCTCTCACTAATCTTGGGTGATAAATGTAGAATTTAAAATATTTTGAGTATAAAAATATATTTTATATTTATTTATTAAAATAAACGGCTTTAAAAACAAGCAATGCAATGACGCGTTGGAAAACCACTAGGAGTGTAATGACCCCAGGTGAGGAACAATTCCTTGATACAGTGTTGCGTAATAAAGCACTGCGCCTTGGTGTGTGATACTGTACAACCATCTACCAAGGAATTGTAAGGTACAAATAGGGGGGAGCAGGGGGCTGTGAAATCATGAACCAAGGACAAAATGCAAGGGCTGGTCTGGGTATACCAATGGTAAACGCTGACTATGATGTTCTAAAGAGCTGGTGGGTGATAGTTTAACCACCTATTATAGAGATGGATCTGTGTGATCCTATAATATAGAGTAGCAATGAGATAGGCGAACCAAGGTGGCACTAGAAAGCAACAGATCACCGAAGTGACTAATATATTGGGGTTCTTTCTCATTTTCAGTCGTTATAGCCTTCTTGCCCCATAAGCACCTTCACATTCCCATCACTATATAACATACTAATCTGTGGGCGTTCTCCCCAGTTTGTCTCATACTGCAAAGTAGTTGCCTTCTGTTTTAACAGCATCTGGAGCCTTGACATATTATTTTCTCCTGCCCTTTTTTTCCTACGTAAATCAGCCCCAATTGCTCTTACAAATCAAGAAGAAGTTTGCACAGACATATAGAAGCCGAAAAGCAAGACAGTACAGAATGTTTTATAGGACTAATAATGCTGGTCATTATACATTCTTAATAGGTTTGAAGCAGGGGGTCTTCGGAGCTGAACTGCGGTAATTTCAGCTCCGGGGACCCCCTGCTTCCTGAGATACTCAACTCAGGAAGGGGTGCCGGTATCTCTGTGCAGTTTAAATGACCCGTGTCACAATAGGGAGCCATCAGAGCTTCCTATTGGTCCACAGGAGAATGAAAAGCTGCCATATTGATACTGTACCCCCGACTGGATGCTACAAGCATCCCCTACGAAGGTATCGCGGGAAGCAGGGGTCCATGGAGCGGAAATGAACGCAGTTCAGCTCTGGAGACGACCTGCTTCAAGTCTATTTTTTTTAATGCCTCTTTAAAATAAATACAGAACCCTGGTTCAATCAGAACTGCTGATTTAACCGGCAAAACCGATACCATCTATGAATACTGCTCTTGTGGATCACTGGCCACTGCAGCAGTGCATGGATCTCCCACCTTCCCAGCTCAGCAAATGACCCGGTAAAAAATTATATTTTCCTTCATATACTGCTCTATGTTTGAGTTGCATGGGAGAGGTATAGGATTCACGGACAACTGAGGCAAAATGTGAATGTGACATGGAAATCTTACACACTCAACAGGAGGTTAATCCCAGACTATATACAAGAGATGCCAACATGGAGTATCTAACGGTAAACAAAGAAACATACCCATCCTCGAGATACATGTCGTAATAAAATCCATTTTCAATCGGGGGCCCGTAGCATAAGCATCCACCATAAACTCGCTCCATAGCTTCACCCATAATGTGTGCGCTTGAGTGCCAGTATACCTAACAAGGAATTATGCAAAGAAGTTAGTTCATTGGGGAAGAGAAGGGGAATATTCCTCCAACAAAGATTAAGTAGAGTGCAAAACTGGGCATAATTTAAGCAGTTCAAAAAGGGAAACCAGTTATACTTGTAGCCATGTATCCCCTTGGCTACTAATCTGCCCTGCCTATGGCCGCACTTATAGTGCCGGTGACAGTCGCGTCAAAACAAATGCATTGTCGCCGTCGTCGGTGCTTATAGTGCACACGACGGCGACGGAGCGACAGTACTACCAAAAATCTGGTAGTCACTGATATTTGATTTTTTCGGCGACGGTCTCCCCTTGCGGCCAATCAGGAGCTTCTCCGTGCCTCTGCCCTCCCCCTTTTCTGACGTCACTGGCCTTGTAGCCGACGTCGCCTAAATTTGAAATGTAACTTTCGCAATGGCGACTGGTGAAGTCATCGGTCGCGTCACCATAAGCGCAGTTTAACACATAAGCCCTGGTACCAGTGCAGGCAGTGTTAGGGTTAAATCTACACCCTTCTGTAGTAAGCAGCTTCCTTTAGTGACAGGGGTGTGTGGCCTGAGGCCTATGTGCCGACCACCCAGGCCTGAGAACTGAAGCTCCGCCCCTGGCAACAGCGGGGAGTGGCAGTTGGGAATTGACAGTTGGGAGTTGTCAGTTAGTGAATTCTACCCTCTCCCCTCAAGGGAGTGGGTCATTGTGCTATCCCCTCCCGCAGGGGAGTGGGAGCTGTTACCCCTTACTCCACCAGGGAGTAGGGGAGCAAAGGATAGACCTTCGGGGCCTCAAGCCCTGGGGTTTGATTCCAGGGACCAGAGGAAATGCATTGTTGATTGTGTACGGCTGTACTCAATAAAGACCAGTTGCTGCTTTTATACTCCTGCCTGAGACTGCAGTTTATCAGGGGGAGTGCAAGAGGATTTTCCTGCAGGGACTGCACCCAGCTCTGCTGGGGCCTGCGGGGAATGGAGGCGCTGCACCCAGAAAGAGCTGAGAATATCCTGAAAGCCTGTTCTGTCTTCCCCACTACCATGGGCGGACACTTAGCAATCCTGTAAGCCTCACAGGTACAACACAGTGAGAGTACAGGTAACAGTGACGTCTCCCAGAGGGCGGGGGAACACCTGTCACACACTTTTTAAATGTGTTAAGTTTCATTGTTTTAACATCCAGGGTACGGCAGAATGTGCATTGTCATGAAAAAGAAACAAGAAAAAAGGTGAAGTCTGATAAAACAATATATGTTGGTAGAAAATTTAAGAAATCTAATACATTTTCACTAATCTTTCTGTGCATGTCGTTCAATGTATTTATTATGCTAAATTATAATATTAATTTGATGTGCAAGACGTGTACAAGTTGGTTTTCTGTTTCATGCATATAGCAGGACTATTGTTAGTAAACAGCACACCTACAGTCCCATTTACCTGCATAGTAATGAAGGTGTGCTAGAGGTTAGCACCGTTTATTAACTTTGAGTCTTAATCAATCAATGTTTTCTTAGCGCACCGGCGCACCAACTACACAAGGGTTTCGCAGTGTGGATCAATGCGGTGAGCAATTAAGGATAGTGTCCAAATGTTGCACAGAAAAGGTGGGCCTTGGTGTCAAACAGCAAACTTTGTTAGTCCTCTTCTGTTTGAGCACAATGTGTTGTGCAAAGATCATTAAAAGGGACTTACACTGTGCACAGTAGCCAGGAAGCAGCCATTTAGGATTTGTGATGCAATTCATTACATCATATCCTATATAAAAGGATCAGAGAAGATAACGTGCATTGGAATTCATTACCAACCTGCAAATGATAGAGCAGCTCAAACTTATACCCTAGCACGTTCTCCACCAGATGTTCAAAACATCAAGGACTTAACACGTGTGTTGTTCCAAAAATGGTTTTTAACGGTAATGTAGGGGCACCCATTTATTTATACTTGACATAACATTTATTCTCTACCACGTGAGCTGTGGGCTTAAAGACCCCCAGTTGTGAAATGGAAGGCTCTGCAATACCTTGCATTTTTTTTTCAACCCCCTATACATTTTAGCATGATCGTGGCAAGGTCATTTCTATTTGACATGTTAAAGACATTTACCGCCTGGGCCTCCTCATCGTCAAATTTCAGCAGTTCCAACGTGCAGTCTTCTTCCAGCGGGCGGTCCAGGTCCCAAACCACTTTGTTTACTTTCGCGATGACTGTATTATCAGCTAGACCTTGACTGTAAAAAAGACACAGAAAATTCAACTTAAAAAGGAAGGCACACTACAGGCGGTCCTCGCTATCCGGTGTTTCACTTAATGACGGACGGCATATCCGACGCGTTGCAATGCAATCCTATCCAACACGGGAATTCCTTACCCGACGCGGACTGCCAATGATTAACATGGGACTCGCTTTACAACACTTTCACTATACAAGTTTCCAGAACGAATTCCGTTGGATAACAGAGGACCGCCTGTAGTACTAATAGCATTGTACAGACTGAGACGTTTTAGTAAAGACAACATGAAACCTTTCAAGGGATTAAAAGAAGAACTCCTCATGCTGTGAAGCATGAACTTTCACAACCATAGAAGTCCAAGCTTGCTATGCAAGCATTTGAAAGGGACGTTATCAACTCTTGAATAATCGTATACCCATTTCGTTCTCACAAAGGATATGGGAGTTTAAAGTGGGGGAAAAAACCCTGCGGCTCAGCTCTCCTCCGTCCCCAGGTTGCTGCTCCCCAGCTGCTGCTTCTCTCCCTCACTGTGCTGCCGGTAGCTGTGGGGGGGCCCGGCCGACCCTGGTCAGGCCTCTTGTTTCCGCCGGGCATCACCCAGCTGCTGGCATGCCTCCTGCACTGTCCCACACCGGGCCTTTCGCATATCGGTGCGCGCCGCAACTTCCGGCATGCGCCGTCATAGAGAGGCCCAGCATTGGTCAACGTAGGAGGTGAGCCAGCAACTGGGGAGATGCCCGGTGGCAACAAGAGGCCTGACCAGGGTCGGCCGGGCCGGCCACCCCCCCCCCCCAGCACAGTGAGGGAGAGAGGCAGGACCAAAGTAAGTATCTGTATATATGTACGTACTTAGGGGGGGCAGGTAGTGCGTGTGTGTATATATTGTATGAGATGCATTTTATTCCCCCACATATCTTTTCCTTTCCCTAATTCTGATTCAAGTAAGTTTGTCGTATGTTAATGCTTATACAGTTTATACCTATTAGTGTGTGTACGGTATATGTATGTGTTTGTGGGGGTGTAATATTCATTCAAGTGTCTTATAAACCAATGTGATTAAATCTCTGGCCCTGAATTATATGAATGGTCATAGCATAGACAAACATGTTTTGGGCGTCACATTCGTCTCCATCTTCATCCACCTTTCAACTCTGACAGTATGTATGTATTTATATAGCGCCATTAATGTACATAGCGCTTCACAGCAGTAATACAAATAACAGATCATGGGAATAAGTGCTCCAGACATAAAAGTAACATTTAGGAAAAGGAGTCCCTGCTCTGAAGAGCTTACAATCTAATTGGTATTAGATAGGGCTTTAGATACAAAGGGGGTAGATAGAAAACATCCTTGAACAGAACGCAAGAGTCGGGATGGTGCATAGTGAGAAATTAGGGCTGAGGTGTAAGAAGGTGCAGAACAGTGTTAAGCTTTAAAAGTGAGGAGGAGAACTGAGTGTGTGATATGGGATTTGATAGGAAGCCAGGAAAGGGATTTCAGCAGGGGATGGGGAGACAGATCTAGGAAAGAGTAGAGTGATTCTGGCAACAGCGTTTATGATAGATTGTAGGGGAGACAGGTGAGAGGCAGGAAGGCCGGACAGCAGGAGGTTACACTAATCAAGATGGAAGAGAATGAGGGCCTGAGTCAGAGTTTTAGCAATCGAGTAACAGAGGAAAGGGCGTATCTTTGTAATATTGCGGAAGAAAAAGCGACAGGTTTAAGATACGTTTTGAATGTGAGAGGAGAAAAAGAGGAGTGACCCCCTAGGCAGAGTGCTTGCGCTACCGGGTGTATGACAGAACTTCCAACAGTAATGTGGAAGGAGGTAGTCGGGCCAGGTTTGGGAGGAAGTATGAGGAGCTCTGTTTTTGCCATGTTAAGTTTAAGTCGGCAGAGGGCCATCCAGGATGATATAGCAGAGAGACATTCAGAGACTTTAGTCTGTACAGCAGGTGGAAGGTCAGGGGTTGAGAAGAAAATGTGTGTGTCGTCAGCATAGCGGCGATAATGGTGCCCTCCTTGGGCCGCAGCCCTCCGTGCATTTTATTAGTCACTCATCACTACTACTGATTAAATAAGTGGAAAGCTTGGCGCGCGTTGGGATGGGGTGTAAGGGGCAAAAGCATAGACAGCCAATGATGTGGGAAGCTTTGTGTGGGTCGGGTGAGCAGAAGGGAATAGTGGCTAACGCAAATTTAATTACATGAGACTCTGTGATTGGGTAGCGCTGCTAGGTAATAAAAGGTGGGTTGATGGAGATGAGGAAGCCCAAAACATGTTTCTCTAGGCTATGACCATTAATATAACTCAGTCCAGAGATTGAATCACATTGGTTTATATCTTCGTGAGCCCCTATTGAACACATAGGCAAATACACGTAGCCGCCCAGCGCGTTCCGTCATGGAACTCTTTAAAATGCAAATGGCAGAAGGGCAAAGGCAAAAGTATTACAGACTCCGGAGACGTTCTAACTGAGAACTTGATTCTTTTTAAGAAAAGTTAAAAAATGAAAGGCAGAAAGCCCCAGTGCTACAGCCAATATTACAAATATATACAGTAGTTTACTTATCCGTTTTTCTGAGAAGAAGTGAGAATTAGTTAAATTCTTTGGTCAAAGCATTATAAGCAGGTCTTGAGATGCAGCTGCGAATCACCGGTCAATTAAGACTTCTTCCTCTATCAGAGAACTAAAGAGAACGTTCACAGATAGGACTTGCAAAAGAGGATAACTTGACGTGGTTTGAAAGCTTATAATGCTTAGGCCAAAGAATGTAACTAAATGGCCCTCACTTTTGAGAAGAAAACCAGATAAGTATTTAACTATATAATTGGTCATATTGGATGTATAATTTGGGCTTCTTGTCTTTTATTGTATACATTAGGTCACAATCCCAGTAGCACTCCAAACACACACACACACACACACACACACACTATCGTGACGTGGGTTTGGATTCTGAGCTGGCAGGGACTTGATTCCGTTGAAAGCAATTTGATATTTGTTCGGTTAATCTGGTACAATGTTTTGCACACAGAGACCTTAATAAATAAACTCCATTGTCACCATTTGTGATACAGTAAACTCAACACCTACTGCAATGCACATCTTCTAAAAGTTGTTAGCCAGGGAGATCTGTAGCACTTTTCTTTACTTCATGAGCACAATTAGACGGGGTCATTTAGAGCAAGTATTTGGACATAAACAGTATGAACATTGTGAGTTTCAGTGAACATACGTTACATGGGAGAAGGAGCGGCTCAGTGAATAAAGACACTGACTGACACAGAGTTTGAAGCAGGGGAACCTTGTGACCTTGGGCAAGTCACTATCTCCCATCACAAAAAAAATAGATTGTAAGCTCCACGGGGCAGGGACCTTTGCCTGCAAAATGTCTCTAAAGCGCTACGTAAAACTAGCAGCGCTACACAAGAACATGCTATTATTATTATTATTATATACTGTATTCCTAAAAGTGCCTAGTAAGTAAGCGGAGACAGAATCAGAAGAGGTGTTGCATAAAAGAGCACCACCTTCTCCTCCTCAATATCCAATGAACTGAACAGATCTCTTACCTCATAAAAATCACACTGGATTGAGGGTCCTTACCTGATTCCAGAAGCAATCTGATACGGTGTGGTCTTCCAGGATTCTGCATCTACTTGCTTCCCATCCGGCAAAGTCACTTTGATGGCTTTGCTGTCCTTTGCAGCCCTGCCGGCCAGTAGAGCGTCATGCTCTGTTTTGAGTTTATTGTAAATCTCAAGTCGACCGTTAATATATTCAGGCCAAGGATTTAGCTAAAGACAGGAGAGGAAAAAAAAAAGACTACAAATCTGAATTTGTCATATGACACTTCCTACAAACGTTCCTTCACACAGTTAGGCCTCGTCCAGGGTGGGTAGAGGCGCGCTGGCGCTCCAGAGCTGCGCCCTGCTCAGCCGTGCTTTTCCTGGCCGGCTAGGTGCGTGCGCGTGTGGGGGCGCAGCCTCTATGTCACAGAGCTGGTTCACCCTCATTGGGCGAACCGCTCACGTGACGCGCTTGCGAGTGGCAAATTCAAATTTGCTCGCTCGGCAAGCGGCTGAGCGCCGAACCCGCCCGCTCACGCAGGACATGTGCCGCTCAACGCCACCCTGGACAAGCCCTTAAGTCTGCGCTACTCTTGGATTTTTGCCCACAGTTTTACTTGGACATGCCGCTTAACATTTTCAGTATGTTCCATTAAAACTATTTCTTCTATTTAGAATTCTAATATCCATTACTTCCAGCACAGGATTATTCCCTTTCTAGGCAAACTCATCCTCTAGTTCACCAAAAGGTGCCTAGTTTTGGTTTGTAAAGGGATGCATAGCGAAACCGGTTTAAAAAAGAAGGAGTCCATTTTTTCAGGGGTTGCGCCTTTCACGATCGGGAAGTTTTTGCAGCAGAAGGTGACTTACTTATTTTCAGTCGGTATGAATGATTTTCATTGACGCCCAAACCAATATATTATAATCCCTTAAACTTCAAAAAGCAAAGATGGACAAGTTTACAGTTTCCAAAACACAGATTTGTTATGCTCAAGCAAGTTGGTTCTGGCAGTGTCGGAAATAATACATTCTGATGTCTATCATACTACATTTAGAATATTTTGGATTCAAGTTTTTCCTCTCAACCTGTTCTGTAATGTGTTGCCTGTTCCTCTGGCAGCATGCCGGGTGGGTAGTGCTCACTAGGTACTTTTCCTCTCCAAACTACTGAATGATAATATTGCATCCAAGAGTCACAAAACCAATGCCTACACAAACACAAACTGTTCCTCGCTTGTCAAACAGAAAGTGAAACATTAATGGCTTATTTCCTGATAATTGCTCAACAAGCAACTTACTGCTCGGTGGACAGTGTAGTCCAGGACAATGCTTATCATATCAGTGCAAAGATTTTGTTCTGCCGCGCATCACATATCCATCTGGTCTAACAGGACAAAATCAATGCTTTTCCCAGCTCCCGGCATGCAGGTACACAAATGCTGCAATGAGTTAATAGAAGTTATGCTTCTTCCACATATTGTAAATTTACCATGATATCTCACCTAACAAGGTACAGCTCAACCCCCTTATAACGCTGTGCTTTGGATCAAAAGAATCACATCGCGTTACAAGCGGATCGCGTTAGAAATAATGTACAATTGTATGCATTGTACAATAAAGTATTTAAGACACCAAAGTATTCATAAATACGAAAATTGGGAGCCACGCTTGCATCGCGTTATTAGCGGATTCGCGTTGTAACGGATCGCGTTATAACGGGGTTGAGCTGTATATCTAAGTTTTCCATAACAGTACATACTGCTTTCTGAATAATGGATTTTGCAGCACATCTATAATCACTCAACTAGCCCAACAGGCCACTGCGAGCCCGTCACTCTGTGCTGAAGGTGCTCGGGGATGAGATTTTACCTCTGCACGGCTCCCATCACCAGATCCCTCTTTGTTTTTCTTCTTTCCTCCTTCTTTGTGCTTTGCGCCGCCTGCTTTTGGCTGATAAAGAAATGAAATGAGATTTTAGCCAGTACCTACTCATACGGTGGGCAGAAAATAGGGCATTATTTGGGCAGAAAATAGGGCATTATTTGGACAGAAAATAGGGCATTATTTGGACAGAAAATAGGGCATTATTTGGACAGAAAATAGGGCATTATTTAACGTGTGGTAGCTCACTATATCGAATCTGGTTATTAGCATGAAAATGGAAGAACATCACCTGCGGACAATTCCTCTCCCTGCATATGGTGAAAATTATAATTCAAAATCGACATTTGATAAATCAATTACAATATTCAAAATAACTGAACTCTATTTCACAAGGATCTGTAGAAAAAAAAGAGTCTTACTCCGTAATGACGTTCTGGAGAGAAGTTGCAATGTTTTGCAGTAGTTATTACAAAGAATGTACCTGACTGACAGAGCGAAGGAGACAATACAAGGATTGCATGTGGGCACAGACATATTTGAAAACAATGCAATGCGCCTTAATCTTTAACCCTTTGCTGGGGAGCCAGAAACACATTGCTTTGCAATGCACAACTGGCCCGTATTGCTGCATAATGGTAACGTAGCTGTTGCAAAGCAAGAACAGTATGCTTTTGATTTTACATTGAATTCAGACATGTAAATAATAGAACTTGCTATGGTGTATATTATTTGGATAAAATGAGCTTGCCTTCTCTGTGACCGGTCACTCTTTCAGCTGTGGCGGTTTTCTTTATGATTGCCTAAGGCCGCGCGTATAGTGCCCGCGACGCGGACGTACTGGCATTTGATTGGTTCAGGGGCTGTCACATGAGGCGACAGCCCTTGAAAAATCAAATATTGTCAGCTACCAAAATTCGCGACGCGACGTTGCTCTGTCGCATTGTCGCCGTGGCGGCAATGCATTTGTTTTTGGGCGACGTCGCGGGCACTATACGTGCGGCCTAAGAGTTAAAGGAGAAAGGAGATCTTCCTCAGGGGTAGCAAAATGGCTTTCCAAACCCCAGGCCTATAGGAAGTTGCAACATCATCAGTTGTCGCTTTCTATTGGATGGCCCTTTAAATACCCTTTCAAAATCAGTAAGTTATACTGGTAACTTCACCATTCCGTATCTCGGAAACCAGGGATCCCCAGAGCTGAACATAGCGTGGTTCACCTCCACGGGATCACCCGGCTCCAATAATGTATAAAACTGGAGGTTAGTGAGGGAGGATTGCTCCTTTAACATCTAATCAGTGAAGGGTGTGTACTATGACAGTGCCACACACACACGTCATTGCTTTCTACATGTAAATCTGCATATAAAATTGCCACTGCAGACCAAACACACAAACAGGTCCAGCCTGTCTGTGTTCTTCAATTCCGATACACGTTTCTAATTAGCCATAAGTGCCTGATAATGTAATTAGAGATTTTCAATATTAAAAGTGCAACCCTTCATATTCTATTTTCAACATCACCTTCCAATCCTAATTCAGACTATAAACACACCAGACATGAACTAGCAATGTGTTGCTTTCTGAGGAATAGATTCAAATGGTTATCACTTCCCCCATGGAAAATAAAATGATCCTATTACATGCAAAGAATCATTGGACAATATGACTTCTATGGATACATAAAAAAAAATAAAAAAACAGGTGCTAAATGTTACTTGATGCATTTTGCCTTACTGTACACAGTATATCAGTGGTTCTCAATGTTTTTTGAGCAGTGAAACTCCTGAAGGATTTTTAAAATCAAGGGCCAACCCTCAGACCTAACATGCACACACCTGTCTTAATCATAAATATCCCATCCATCCCCCCATACCCAACCTCACAAAGCAATCACCTCCCGCCCCCCCTCCCAAACACACAAAGCCCTCACTTCTTCACTCTCACACACCTGAAACATGTGAGCAGCGCAGTAGGCACTACCCTGTCTGGAGATGGATAGGCTCCTCTCTCCTCCGTGCCAAGTTAAGAGGGGAGAGGCGGAGACTCTGTCTCCACACTACGCGGGAGGTGCCCACCGAGTTTGTCCTCTGGGTCCGCGGCACCTCTGGCAAACGGACACTGCACACTAGGGTTCCCTGCCACCCTGGTTGAGAAACACTGGTATAGTTCTTTAAAACGATTGACTAGGATTGCACCATTTACTTTTAAAGCGATGAATGAATAGAAAGATGTATATTTATGTACACCCGTTGAATTGTGACATTTTAACCTTGCTTGTCACTGCTCCCTTTCTAATCAATTTACAGGAATCCGGATTATACAAATATTTCGGAGATCCAAAGCAAACAAGACACAGTAAGGTTACTGTGGCCATATACAAATAAAAATATCTCTTGTGAGCACATTCACATCTCAGACAGGTCTGCAACCCTGCCTTTCCCCATTATCTCTTAGCATGCAGTGCTTCCACTGCAGCCAAGGATTTTGGGTAATGACATGCAAATGAGCAGTGTCCAGCAGGCATAAGCTTATAGGGATCCATGTTAAAATGGACATGTAGTAAAAGGTGATACTGTGTTCTCATTTGCATGTCATTACCCAGAATCCTTGGCTGTGGAAGCACTGTATGCTAAGAGATAATGGGGACAGGTTGGGTTGCAGCCCTGTCCGAGACGTGAATGCGCTCACAAGTAATATTGTAATTTGCTCTACACTGGTTACATGAAGAATATGACGAGTATTAGCTGTGCTTTGCCGAGTGTTAAAGCTGCAGACCAAGCAATACCTGCATGTGTGTAATTTTTTTAATAAATAATTTCCATACTATGAGAAAAAAACTTGTAGCATTTTTTTAAACAACTGTGAATGACATTATTAATGTATTATAATGTAACAAGCATTTTTTGTTTTGAGCGCCTATGAATGGCATTGAGGAGGAAATGAATCAGATTAGATCGCTTAAATTGAGCCTTATTGATCCTGTGGGGGATCCTTTACCAGGGATGAGGTTGGAAAAACATGTCCCTTTTCCAGCTCCATTGAGTTTCTTTACCACATATAGAACCGTTGCTATGTAAGCGATATGCTATCTGCGCTCAGGACAGGTCCGACTGGGCTTCCCATAGAAAGTAGCTGTCACACATCACACGTGTCACTCATCTAAGCGCCTTATATTTCAGCCATGGTACTGACCTTCTCCTCCAGGTTCATGTTTGCCAGCTGATTTGTGGCGCTCTCAGTCATACTGGCCCTGCTCACTCGGTGGTGGTGCTTACTTGTATCTGTATCTGCTTTACCTGTAACCAGCTCATACAAGGCACAGAGCGAGCAGCTGATGCAACCGGCAAAAGGACAACCAGAGCGTGAGCGCACACGCAGGAGGGCAGAGCGGGGCTCAGCGACCAATCAACGCCGTGCCTGCGACAAGGGGGAGGGGGCGTGTCCGGAAGGAGCCAATAACAAGGAACACGTCCGTTCTGTGCCGGCTTTGTTCCGGAACGTGACGTCGCAATGCTGCTGTGCTGTTCCATGTGGAACGCCGAGGTATTGAGTGTGTGAGCACACAGCGCGCTTCCTGATTCATTCTTATCGCAGCAAACATAGGGAGGGGTTACTCTGCTAAATCCACTTTCCATTTTTTCCCTATCAATTTCCCCAGCCGTTATGGTGGCAGGCGCATGTTTCAGAGACAACTCGGTATGGTGGTTGTTCCATTCCCGTCTTTATTGCAGTATCCCCCCCCCCCCCCAGTTCAGGGGAAGTTGTAGTAAGGAAGTGTAAAAGTCAAAGAAACCGGCCGAGCAGTTATAGCTCTGGCTGTGGTGAAGTTGTTTCAAAATCTTTGCCGACCCTCCGCCTACCTACCCTACCTGAAAATACTGCTGTTTGAAGTCTTTTTTTTATAAAATATTTTTTTTTTCACAATTATTAATTTACAACATGATTCCTATATAAAAGTGAATCACTTAATTGTGAATCTGTAGGCTTCAGGTGAAAACTGCTGTCAAGCCATTTTCATTATTTCTTTATTTTATTTTACCGGAAAACCTATAATCATTTTAGGAGACTTGGAAAGTAAATCTAAGGCACAAAGAAAAAGGATAAATGTTGATAAAAATCGTGGACTGAAATGTTCTTCGCCGTTCTTTGGGGGAGGGTGTAAGGAGCTCCTGGGGGGGGGGGGGGAAAGGGGGTACAGGGCCTGGTAGGGTGGGTATAATGGGGTATTGGGCCAGGGCAGGAGGTTATAAGGACGTACTGCTGAGCATATAGGGGGTATTGGGCCTGGGGAAGGGGTTATAAGGGGGTACTGGGCACATAGGGTGTATTGAGCCTGGGGAGGGGGTTACAAAGGGGCTTGGGGAGGGGGTAAAAGGGGATGATGGGGTAAGAGGGGGTACTGGGCCTGGGAAGGGGGAAAAGTGATACAGGGTAAAAGGAAATATTGGCCTGGGAGCTTTATGGTCTTAACTTGGGCCCTCGGATGGGCGTGGAGGCCCGCAGAATGAGAGCCTGGGGAATCCCCCCTTTCAGATGGGTGTCGGCCAGCCAAGTAGGGGGGGGGGAGGGGCTGGGGAAGGGAAGTGCCCTGCAGGGGTGGGCCTGAGGAAGGGGATTCTCCTTGCCAGCAGGCAATAAAGTAGTGTCTCAAGCAGTGGGGGAGGGCCACCTTGACAGACCGGGCCCGGGACAGCAGTCCGGCTGTCCCCCCTTGTCGGCGGTCCAGCGGATGATATTGTGCTTTCAATCTTTTAAGAGCTGTGGCCCTGTGTTTAAGGCCTCATCTAAGGTGATGCTGAGCGGGCGCTGGCCACGATGAAACGCATTGCTGCAATGTGTGTGGCCAGCGTGAGCGAGCGGCTGCACGGCGCTTAGGCTGCTGTCCCAGTGACTGCCACAGTGCATGCCTCGGCGTGCGCACAAGCACCTACATGCATCGGCGCACATTTAAGATTCCACACACACAAAAAAATTGTGTGTGGGACGTGCGATGGAGCCGTGGCCACGCGTCCGCCGGCAGTTCAGCCAATGAGGGCGAACCAGCCGCATGAAGTCATGGCATCGCCTCGCCACGCCCCCTCCCGTCGCAACCTCTCCCTCCCAGGACCGCGTGTGCGGGTGCAGCACTGTGCACGCGCAGCCCCCTCGCCGGGCGCGCGTGCACTCGGACCGCAGCCTTGGCTGCGTGCTGATGCAAGCAAATTTGATTGTGCTGCTCGCTGGCGCTTCACATGAGTGGTTCGCCCAATGAGGTCCAACCAGCTCCGTGATGTCATGGCCGCGCCCCCCCCCCCCTGCACGCGTACCTAGCTGGCCACAAATCGCAGAGCAGAGCACACTCCCTCCCTGCAGCCAAACTCAAGCCCACTAAGAGCAGCACCATCTCAGTATTCTTTACAGGATGGGACACGCAGAGTTCTCCGGAGTTGAACCGTGCTATTTTCAGCTGTTGGGATACCCTGGTTGCTTAGACACAGGTAAAATGACTAGCTTTACTTCCTGGTCTGAAGTTTGTCAGCCATTTTGTTTCCCCTGGGAGATTTAAACCTGGCAACTTCACAGATATATATATATATATCTTTAATTGAACAAATAAAGACAATGAATTAATATAGATAATTTTACACTATTGCCCGCATATAGTGCCATGTTTTTTTTCCCTAAAAATGTCCTTCCGAAAACTGTACTCTTATTATATTCGCAGCCTAACACTTTTTTTTTTTTTTTCCATGTAGAACACCTTTAAAACGTTATGGTCGTATATGTGCGATGCCGTATTATATTCGGGCCAATGCAGTCACTTGACTGACCCTCATTTTGTTACCACTGCAGTGTTGATAGTGCAGGTGGTGCTCACAGTGCAATGCCTCTGATGTAACACTAGCAGGGGCTGTGATCCTTCATTCGTTTCACTGATGGAAGATTCTGGATATCCTACAGCAGCAATGTGGGCTGCTCAATTTTGGTAACCAATTTTATTCTTTTTTTTGTTTTTACATTATTTGAAAAAGGGAAACTGTAAGACTGCCTGCAAAGTCTGATCCGATTGGAAGCCTTGCTTGGGACACGACATTGAGTCTTTCTATTTGGATAAATATGTGTACACGTACGTATGTAGACACACGTATGTTTACATGCACGTACACACGTATGTTACCTAGTAGATGAAGCTGAAAATAAACATTTGTCCAAGTTCAACCTATGCTAAATTTAGACTACCAATACTTTATCCTATATTTGTATTGACAGTATTTTGAAAGAAGAAAAGCCTTGAAGAAAAATGATTATCTCTGCAGCCAACATACAAAAGTGAATGAATGACAGTCCTCTCTGGAGGAGTAGTATGATTTTATTGCTGAAGGTGGCAGAAACAAACAAGGTTCCAGGTCCTAACTGGACCTTTCATCAGGTAAAAGTAACATGCAAACACATTTAAATAGGCCAATATTGCCTCCGAAAATCTGATCCATGGAAGTACAATGGAAACCTGTACCATAACCTTTATAAAATACAAAAAAACACTTCCTATATCAAAGTCGGACACATCATTCAAATACTAAACAACCGCTGCGTTTGTAAGTAATAATATAGGGGTTTGTGGAAACAATATGTTCTAGCAGGATTCACAGTGTAAAAAAAGGTTGGGACCACTGAAATAGAGGAAGCTGTTAGAAAAAAATCAGAACAATTTCTGTAGAGCGCAATGATTTTATTGTGGAAGTAAACTAGAGAAAATCATAAGACAAAGTAAACATGAAAAAAGTCAATGCACATAGTACTCTCAATCTGAAAGCTATACTACTCGTGCTGTGGCATTGAAGTAGCACGCTGTCTGGGCTAAGCACAACTTAATATAAGTAGATTAAACTTTTTTTTTATAAAGATATACTTGCCCTTTCTAATGTTGTTTATATTTTTAAAATCTGGTGCTTCTTTCAAGAGCTATAAACATTTGAAATATTAAGTGGGAGGTTAAAATGGAGCCCAGTGCAGTCTAATGGTTACCATGGTAACCTACAGAAGCTAGAGATTTTTTTTTTTTTTAAATCACGATTTTTAATTTTATTTTTTTAAGAGCAGGATATGCTATGGGGAAATATACTAAAAATATGAGTGAAACTCATTGGTTCCTGTGGGTGATTAATGATTTAACTGGGTTAGACAAACGATATTGATTTAGGAGTACGCTGTAGATGGACAGTTCATCGGCCATATATTTCACCTATCTGCTTCATGTGCCCGTGCACAGCGTACTCCTAATTCAATATACTTTACGGCAAGGTGCTCACCTCCAGTCTTCAAGCCCTCCAAGCCCCCAACAGGTCAGGTTTTCAGGATATCCCTGCTTCAGCACAGGTGGCTCAGTCCCTGCTTCAACACAGGTGGCTCAGTCAGAGGTTCAGTTTTCGACTGTGCCTCTAATTGAGCCACCTGTGCTGAAGCTGTGATATCCTGAAAACCTGACCTGTTCGGGGGGCTTGAGAGCTGGAGTTGAGCACCCCTGCTCTAGGGAACCAGTGTGTCGCCATTAATTGGAAAAACATTCTATATCTGAGACAGAGGACAATAATCTTTGCACAGACTTTCAGAGACAGATCCTGGCTGATTTCCAAATGTATCAAAGGCACTGGGAGGTGACATTCTCCGCGCATTTCTTTGGGGTATGGAGAGGACATGCTTTCATCATTTTTGTCATTTCTGAAGGCATCTGAGCGGAGTTAGAAATGAGATTTTCTGCGCACGAGATTCACTTCTTAACACTCGGTCGCTCGGAGATCACAGCAAGCTGTTACATTCCAATGTTTGATACAGATCATGCGTTTCCCTCTGTTCTGTGGCACAGATGTGAATGGCACGTTGTGCTGGCTCGATTTCAATCTGTACAAAGAGCACAATGATTACTGGCGCACACTTGATGCATTATTATATCTTTTGCTCTCATTTAACTATATTTGTCCTTTTATCCACTCCGCAAAACGACCACTGACAGACGGAAGATAAATAAAGGTGTAGCATCACTTTAATTGTAAAATAGCCGTTTGCTTATTATACAGAGTCCGATGCATCTTTTAACCATTTGAATGCCGGAGAGGCCAGAGTGCCCCAGACTGTCTGGCACATTGCTATCGCGGGGCGGGGGCACTGAAATGGTTATACTGTTTCAATAGCAGGCGTCTACCTCATACATATGGGGGGTTGTTCATTCAACTATGATAAATAACAACTCGTGAATCGGGATGGGCAACTTTGTTCGTCAACGTTTAAATACACTACAATTTTAACTTGACAAACTCACTCCCTCTCTGCAGGCTGGGAACCCAAACACATTACACCATATATATGTGTCAAAAGGCATGCTACTGGGATTGTGACCTTGCAAGGGCTGTGGTTGTTTGTAGATTTCAATTTGTTTACAATTGTTTGAAGGTTTGTGAACCCTCCCTCCTCCTCCTCCTCCCCCCCCCCCCCCACTGGTTTTAAGCTCACTCGTCCCACTTTCAAACGTCCGGTTCTTGTTCTGCACCTGTGACGGGCCAGTCTATTAAGATGGTTCTTCCTCCATTAGGCTGAGTCCCCTGTGCCGCTGACCGCGCTCATGCTTGGAGAGCGGTGACGTCACCAACTCTCCAAGCATGGCGACGAGTATCTGCGCTTTTTCGCAAGTGCGCGCGGGTGGGCGTTGCAGGCAACCTGGGCCCGGTTCAAAGTCAGATTTTTTTTGTTTACGCAAGCGCCAAGCGTGGGTGAGTGTCCGTGCCCGCGCTCCGCGTGAGCAGGGACATAAAAATTGAAATAGTCAGAAGCAACCTCGCCAAGCACCGCGCGGTCATCGCGCCCAGCGGCACAGGGGACTCAGCCTTAGGCCGAGTTCAGGGTGCCAGAGACAGGAGTTGGAGGGCGAGCGTTCGCGTGTGCGAGCGTCAGTCTGCTGGGTGATGTGTGCACATCATCCCCAGCAGACCTTTTGAAGCTTCCAGGAGGCGGGGCGACAGACAGCAGCTTAGGGATCGGAGTTGCTGTGTTGAAATCATTTTCAAGAATGATTTCATTGGCTGCCGAAGTACCAGTGACGCTGCTGCAGCTTCAAAAAACAAGTTGGGTTGTTTATTGAAACTGTAGCAAGCGTCAACTCTACTTCGGCGACAGAGCAGCTGATACCCTGACAACTGCTATTCAGTTGAAACAATTTGTATCTAACGTCCGCCCGCACATAAGCACGCCCCCCCTCCGAAGCCGGCACCCTGAACTCGGCCTTGTCCTGGGACATAGTAAAGACTTTGGTGCTGTTGCTTGCTGCCGCTCGCTCTACCAGGACCTTTTTGCTGTCCTGGCAGAGGAGACAGCAAGCGCACTTGGGAGGCGGGTATCACTGTCTGTGTGTGTCACTTGGTAGCTGTCAGTGTGTGTGTGTGTGTGTGTGTGTGTCACTGGGGAACGTGTGTGTGTGTGTGTGTGTGTGTGTGTGTATATTATATAATATTTTAAAAATAAAAAAAAAGACATGTTGTGAGAATAAATTATTTATTAACATTGTGCAACTTTGATAAATATATTCACACACATACATCACACATCTACATACATCACACACATACATCACACACACACACACACACATCTCTGTGCTGCCTCTGTCTGGTCTGGTGGCTCTGTAGTTAAAATGCCGGGCCGGCTGCAGCCCCATTGGATGGGAGCGGTCAGATGATCTCTCCTCCGCTTCCCCGAGCGGCAAATTTCAAACTTGCCTGTCTCGGGGAAGTTTCTCAGCCTCCGCACGCATCAGCACGCATGCGGAGGGAGAAACTATAGCCGCGCTGATTACAGATGCAGGGGCTTTGTGCATTTGTTCAGCACGGCTCAGCCCGCCTCAGCGACGCTGATTTCACTATGTCCCAGGCCTTAGAGAGGTTAGGAGAGCTTTTTGCAGGTGCAGTAGTGTTAGGACTTGCAAGAGAGGGGATACCTTGAAGTGGCTGCAGGCTTGCCCAAAGAATTTAACTAAATGACCCGCACTTCTGAAAAGAAAAACAGATAAGTATTTAACTATATAATTTGTCATATTGGATGTAGCACTGGGGCTTTGTGTCTTTTATTTTTGAACTTTCTTTTCTTAAAGCTGCAGTTCAAGCTGCCATTTAAAAAAATAAATAAATATATATATATATATATATATATATATATATATATACAGTGTTCGACAAACCTATACATTTTCTCGCCCCGGGCGAGTGGATTTAACAACGTGGCGAGCTCCTATTGGCCCAAGCAGCACACGTGTGGTACTAGGTGGCGAGTAGATTTTTTGGTGATTTGTCGACCACTGTGTGTGTGTATGTATGTATGTATGTATGTATGTATGTATGTATGTATGTATGTATGTATGTATGTGTGTATATATATATATATATATATATATATATATATATATATATATAATTTATTTATTTTGTTTGTTTTTTTTCCATTGACGTGATTAGCTAAGTTGCCGATTGATTTGTTCTCCTGTAATGGATCGCTGAAGATTCGGCTCTGTGGTTTTTTTTTCATCACTGTTAGGGCTGCAGAAGATTACCTAAGATGCATAGCTCAGTGTGGAAGATCGTGTGACCAGGCAGTTACTAGATATAATTGGTGCACTGCTAGAATGAGGGCAGAGCTCGAGCCAGAGCCTGTCTCAGAAGAGGAATGGGGTGCGACTTTGTAAATGGTTGCAAGGGGGGTGTGCCAGAGCCTGTTTCAGAAGAGGAAAGGGATGTGGCTTTGTAAATGGTTGCTATAGAAACAAAAATGCTTGTTACATTAGAATACATTAAAAATGTCTTTTTAAAAATAGTTTAAAACTGAAGGAACCTCTATCGGTTTTATTTGGGAACATGGAGGGGTGGAAAGAAGTTAATGGGGGCTCAGGAATCCCAAGGATTGCTGAAATTATACTCCTGTTAGATAGAAAGTCTATTCTATAATGGTGCAATGGGTGAAGTGTGACCCTCCGAACTTGGAAACGGTTAAAACATCTCACTCAGCTAATGACCTTAGATAAAATGGAAACGGAGACCAATAAGGAACACATCTGAGAGTGTGCTGCGGCAAATTGCACAAGGTCATAGATGAGGTAAACAGAGGGAGAAAAGAACCAGGTTAAACGGGTATCAAGAATGGAGTATATCCGAACCGAACGTCTGTAATACAGTATGTGTCTGACTAAAGTTATGTTTTGTACATTCTGTGAGTTAAATATTTAATTTCAAAATGGTTTACTGTATTTTTGAGTTGTTTGAGCATGTGATGTATACCTTATTTACTTGTGTATAATTTTTTCTTTTAAGTATAATTTAAACATGGAAAATTGTAAAGATGTGTTGAAATCTGTCATGTTTACCAGCAATGTTAGAAAATCAATAAAAAAAACAATGAGGGGAAAAATATATATATTAAAAAAAAAAAACGACCAGTATTTTCTCAGTACAGAACTGATTTATTTAAAAAAAAAACATACGTAGGATATTGCTTGAACTGCAGCTTTAAATTGTCTGGCTAAATTGGACAATTTCACTAAGATTCCGGGTTAAAGGTTAAACTTTTAAGTTTTTGCAAGTTTTTAAAAAGTAAATAATAAAAAAAAATAATGCAAACTGAATTTCTGTATTTGCTCCCAGTGCCGTCTTAACGCATGGGCACGCTGGGCATTTGCCCAGGGGCCCCACGAGCATAGGGGCCCCATGCTAATCTATGCACAGACCAGAATTTAACACTCATTTTCCGATCACCCGCCTCAACATTCAAATCTCCCGCTAACTCGGTAGAAGGAGAAACATTACAGGCATACCCCGCTTTAAGGACACTCACTTTAAGTACACTCGCGAGTAAGGACATGTCGCCCAATAGGCAAACGGCAGCTCACGCATGCGCCTGTCAGCACGTCCTGAACAGCAATACTGGCTCCCTACCTGTACCGAAGCTGTGCGCAAGCGGGGAGACTATAGAGCCTATTACACATACGTTATTTACATCAGTTATGCACGTATATAACGATTGCAGTACAGTACATGCATCGATAAGTGGGGAAAAGGTAGTACTTCACTTTAAGTACATTTTCGCTTTACATACATGCTCCGGTCCCATTGCGTACGTTAATGCGAGGTATGCCTGTATAACTTGTAGCGGAGAGTTGGCGTGTCTGTACTGCTTTGCCCAGGGGCCTATAATGCTGTTAAGACGGCCCTGTTTTCTCTTTTCAACACGGAGAGAAAGTCGCACAGATACAGACTAGTACAGGCCATGGGGATTATTTATACTTTTTCTGTCTGACACCGATGCAAACAAATGGCATACCATTTACTGTACCAAAGAAAATAACCTATTTCCCTACTTTAATTATATCTTGTATTGCTCTCTTCAACAAATTAGACCATACGGTGGGAATGTAAAATATCTGTTCTTTTGCCCACCGTGTTTTAGTAAACTAAGCACTCTTATTTCACAGAGATCCCTGATGGAAGGAGATACGTGCAGGGGCTAAGAAGTAGGACCACTATAAGCTTTGCTTTGTCTTCACTATCATGGAGACATCCACTGCCCCACTGCTGTGGTAAGTAGAAGCGATAAGCGTGGTTGTTGAATGTTTTGATTTTTTTTTGTTTGTTTCTTTTAGATTGCTATTGTAGCCCTGTTTTTCCCCCCTCCTCTGGACTGGACCCACCTACAAGGGGCTGTACACAGGCCATGAGTCACCACCTACCTTCCTTCACTTTCAAGGGAAGCAGGAAGGGGGGGTCACTGGCCCCTAGATTAACCTGCTAATGCCTGGAATTTAACAGGACTTGCATAGTGTATCTGCTATGTGGGGAGAAACACTACTATGGAACATACCATGTTATACTAGTTTCATTGTGATGAGCCCAACAGGGATTTTTCAAATGGGATCTGTCGGCTACCTGGGAATCTGCCTAATTCTAATAAATATACTCTGCCTCTTGCTAATCTCTGCTCATGGAAAGGAAAAGTCAGCGTCTGGCCATGAGGCGGCTGCCGCCGTGCAAAAAAAGCAAAAGGATTTGTCTTTTGAAAAATGTGTCACGCGGTCGCTCTTCATCGCACCCACGATCACCATGGCCAGCCCGTATCAGCTGCTGCACTTTGATCGCGCAGCATCTAAAATCGCACGTGCCATCGCCCTCAATATAATTGCGGCATTAGTATGAATGTCTTCTCCCTTGCTGCTCTTCGCAGCTCGAGTGTTTCGGACAATCGTTTGTCCTTTTTTTTTTTTGCTGGCATTACAATTTCAAGGTGTGTGTGTGTGTGTTGTGTGTCTCATGTTTGGTTGTTGCAGTTTTCCAACAGCATCATAGCTTTTTCTCATTTCATTGCTGTTGATTGTTGTGATCTTGGAGGTGGTGGCAAGCCACGTTCAATGAGATTCCATTCTCTGTGATCGAATTATAACATTTGTGATGTAATTGGCGTCCAATTGTATCCAAACAGACAAAAACCTGCTCTTTGATCTCCGGAACCATCATGCAAAATCTGGTTACAAAATCTTAAAAGATGTCCAAATACAGTACATAGCAAACAAACAACCTTCCAAAATATATAGTAGATGTGGATGGTCAAAGTTTCAGGAACGGACTGGACAATATAGAATAAACGATGACTGTTGCTCATTTACAATGATGTAATTTTTCTGATCCATTTACTGTGGATTCATCTTCAACCAACAAGCACACAAATGTGTTTAAACTCGGAGCAAGGGGATATTTTAGAATAAAATTAACATTTAACCATGAATCTTCAAAGAAGTTGTCCCATTCTATATCCTTTTCGTTTCTCCCTGTTATTCAAATGACTTTGAGGCAGAGTTTTTTTTATTTAGAAGGCTTGGATGATTATTTAATGAGCCTCATACTCTGATTATTCTGTGAAAAGTATTTCATAACATTTTCTTTAAAGTCTACCAGTAGCTACAGATACATACACCTAATGGCACAAATAATAGTGTACAACGTAGCGACAAGAATTTGCAGTTGTTAGACTTCCACCGTTGATCAACCGGTGAGTCTCGAGGTAAAAAAAAATAAATGTGTTGCACAGCAAGGTTGTGTGTCAAACGATCACGATCATCTGTGTTCTGTTCCTCTTATTGAGATAAAGGAAAATAAAACAGATGATCTCTTGGCATATAACCCTGGTATGTAACTCATAATTTTTTTTTTTTATCTTGAAGAAAGTCCAACCATTTCTGCAAAACAGGCTGAGAAATCCAAAGCCAAACCAGAACTGCATGAAAGCAGCACAAACCAGATTGTGTAGTGACCCGTGCATAACAAAAAAAATTCACCCCCTTGATATACAAAAAACTGTAATGTTTCTCTGTTGGAGTTCACATCTAACTGATCAAAATCTTATCCAAATTCCTTCATATGGAATAATGCAAATCATTTGCCAAGCATTGTCCCCAACCTTTTCTTTTAAAATCGACTCAATTTTGTATTAACCATTCCTGCCTTGGAGTATTCAAACTATTGCCAGAAAACCTGCCAGTTATTTGAAGTTCAGTTCTTTTTATTTATTTATTTTTTAACTATCTGCACAAATAAAGCTTGTTTTGCATGCACTCTTATGGAATCTAAAGGAATGTCTGTGTTAAGCTGGAGTAGAATAGAATACAATAGAAGTAGGTTTTGATAACACGACGGTGTTGTACTAAACGACCATTCACGGCTGGCTTCTTTGAAAACTATTCACACAAAACTCTGAGGATTGCAATACTGCAATTATGATTACATTTATTAGTATGCTATAAATATATACAGTAGTACGTTTGTGGTATAGACAATCTCATAGAAAGACCGCCTCAGAAAAATATATTTCCATATGAAAAGTGTTTGGGCCTGGAAATGTCTTGCTAGTTTCATAATTTATACAAAAAACAAAACACAAAAGGAGCCCAGAGCTACTTCCAATATGACAAAAATACACAGTGAAATACCTATATATATATACAGTATCTCTTGAAAAAAGGGTAATTTAGTTTAACCCTTTGGCCAAAGCATTATAATAAAAAAAAGAGAGCGCAAAACACATAAGTGTACCCTGTAAGTTTAATGATACAAAGTAAACGGTTTAAAAACACTCACAGACATCCGCCATGTGTGCACGAAAAAGATACTCAGTCGTCTGTATAGTCCCGCTCAAACGTCCACTGCAGCTGTAGTTCTTTCATCCAGTCTGCACCATGAGCTCCAGTGCCCCTCTCTCCACAGCTCGATCGATCTCACTTCCGCGTTTGCATCACCTGAACAGTGACGTCAGTGCGTGGTGCGTCAATCGCGTCGCTTCGGGATTGGCTACGAGCCTTGCAATGCTCCTGTCGGCGAGCTGGATACGGCTAGCAACAATTCGCGTTGCGGGGGTTACAGACTGAAAGCCACTAGAGACACAGCTCAGCCCTACGCATTTCCAGGAGTCTTCTCCTCTTCTTCATGAGCGCTGTGTCTGTGTGGCTAAATTTCGTATTTAAATATGGCATGTAGTACCCTGTGCTCCAATGAATGCACAGTTCACAATGTGTTTCATGTGGTGTTATTTACAAATCAAGCATCCATGGGCTCCAATTGTGGTTCCTTGTGCTACAATTAAGTATAAATATAATGGACTCATAAATGATTAGATGAGATATTGATTCTAATAAAAAATCAATTAACTATAAGCACTTAAATGGTTAAACTAGCTTTTGAATGTATATTAATAGTACTAATTATAATAACAAATGCGCTATAAAATTGTCCTATAATTAATAACTATAACATTATACAAATTACATTGGATACAAATTTAGATAATAATCCTTAATGGAAATTGTTTGTAACCAACACCATACAATTGTTACGTTAAAGACCTAAACCACCATATAATAAATTAAAATTAAAAGAATGAAATAGAGCAACATACCATC
This sequence comes from Ascaphus truei, assembly GCF_040206685.1. NCBI lineage: Eukaryota > Metazoa > Chordata > Amphibia > Anura > Ascaphidae > Ascaphus > Ascaphus truei. Next base: position 48,719,128 of record NC_134483.1, on the reverse strand, counting down.
AGGATATTACAGAACATAAATACAAATAGTTAATTACAAATTGTTACATACCATAATAACAAAAGGGGGGAATCAAATCAAATTATGATATTCATAAAAAAGCCACTAAGTCTATATCTTCATTTAATCCACCATGGGCCAAAGTGCCCAACTGGTGGATCCAAAATGTCTCACGTCTCCTAAGAGTCATGAGTCTATCTTCACCTCTTTCATCTGGCTTAAATTGTTCAATGCCCATAACTGTAAGTCCACAGGGGTCCTGATTTATGTTTAAATTTAAAATGTTTAGACACCCCATGTGTCATTAGTCCCTTTACAATATTACCCCGATGTTCAAGGAACCTCTGTTTTTAGCTACGTTTAGTTCGCCCGATGTATCTTAAACCACATTTGCATTCTAACAAATACACTACATATGTGGTATTACAATTGATGTAACTCTTAATAGGAAAAGTATGGGTAGAGTCTTGTGAGGAAAATGAGGTAGCTCCATTAGACATGAAACGACATGTTATACATTGGCCTCCACAGCGCCAGTTGCCTATAAGGGGTTTACAAATAGTATTACCTTCATTGTGCGTCAGCTTTTTCAACCTAGACGGTGCTAATGAATTTTTAAGGATATTCGCACGTCTAAAAATTACCCTAGGCTTGATACACACATTTTTGGCTAAAAGAGGATCACACTCCAACACATTCCAGTGTTTATTAATGATCTGACTAATTTGTCTCGATGCAGTGTTAAACTGAGTAATAAATAAGACCTCATCTTTATTTTGTGTCACATCTTTAGTACTTCTTTTGAGAGTGACTTCTATTTCCATATTGAGGGCCTTATTAAACGCTTTGTTAATATTGTTAATGTCATGTCCTTTCATAATTAATTTATCTTTCAATATTTCAGATTGACTACAAAAATCAGCCTCCTCAGTACAATTTCGTCTTAATCTAAGGAAATGGCTAAAAGCTGTATTGGACACCCACCTGGGGTGCTGGTTGCTCCTTGCATCGAGAAACTTGTTGCAGTCCACATCTTTGTAATGTGTTTGTCAGAATTTGATTATTAATATTACTTGAAATGACTAAATCTAAAAACGTAATACTAGTGTGGCTATGAACATGGGTAAGTTTAAGGTTAAAAGGATTAAAATTTATATAAATCAATAAAACCCATAAATTCACTTTCATCACCATCCCATATTATTAAAATGTCATCAGTAAATCTCTTATAAAATTTGATTCTCATATAGTGTGGATTGTTATTCCATATGTAAAAGTTTTCCCAGTAGCCCATCATAAGGTTGGCGTAACTTGGGGCAAAGGTCGCGCCCATGGCCGTTCCTCTCTTCTGTAAGTAAAATACTTCTTGGAATTTAAAGTAATTGTGTGTTAAAATAAAATAAACTCCCGTTGTTGAGGGGTCAAATTAGTGTCTCTTTGAAGGTAATATTCTATTGCTCTAAGCCCTTTGTGCATAATATTAGTGTACAATGACTCTACGTCACAAGATACCCAGATGTATCCTTCCTTCCACTGGGTTTCTTTAAGTAGATTAAGGACGTGAGTTTTATCCTTCAAATGAGAGGGGAGCTTAACCACATATTTTTGAAGAAAAGTATCCACATACAGCTCAACCCCTTTATAGCGCGGTCCTCGGGGTCCACCCGAGACCACCGCGTTAGTAACAGGGTCGCGAAAAAACAAAATGGCCACCGCAAAAACAATGTAAAAATGGCGGCCGCATCAGTGCTACCGTGTCCGCCGGAGGGAAAGCTGAGAACTCTCCCAGCGTTCCCAGACCCGGTGGGGCAGCGGCAACCGCACAAATCTCTTAACTTGCATTTGGCAGCTCTGCTCCCGGTGTCTGTCAGTGTTCGGAATTCCCAGCATATCACTGCTGTGTTACGATCGCACTGCGCATGTGCATGGGATCTGGTTTCAAAGAAGAGACTGTGGCGTCCCTGATTTGTTTACACAAGCCACGTGCACGGCGCACACGCACGGTGCGTGCAGACGGCCACGGCGCGCGCACACACGGCCCTCAGCCCTCACCGAGTGCAGCGAGTGCACAGAGCGCCCACAGAACACTGTGTTTGAGAAGGGGGTTACTGTGAGCAGGGAGGGAGGTTACTGTTTGAGCAGGGGGGATATTTTTAGCAGGAGGGTACTGTGCGCAGGGGGGGGGATACTGTGAGAGAGGGGGGGGTACTGTAAGCAGGGGGGGTACTGTGTAAGCAGGGGTGTACTTTGAGCAAGGTTGGGGGGCTGTGAGCAGGGGGGCTGTTTTGTCCCAATTTTGCCCAACCACTCCAAAACAAAAAAAAACGGGAGCCACGTGAAAACCGCGTTATAACGGGTCGCACTATAACAGGGTTGAGCTGTATTTAGATAAATTGGCGGTTAGACTATCAATGCCCGCAACAATGGGCCTACCGGGAGGATTAATAATATCTTTATGTATTTTCGGTAGGTGATAAATATTGGGAATTAAAGGATGTTGCACGTCTAAAAAACTAAACTCTTTTTTATTTAAAATCCCAATGTGTAATGCCTCTGTTAGTATATCACGTAGATCTGTTTTAAAATCAACAGTCGGATCCCTTCTTAAAATTTCATACGAACAATCATCATTGACTAAGCGTAAATCCTCTTTTATGTATTCTTCCCTATTTTGAATTAATATCCCCCCACCCTTATCAGCCTATTTAATAACTATTGTTAGGTCATTTTGTAGCTCCTTTACCATCTTGGATTCCCAACTTTCTAAATTATTACTATTATTTTTAAAACCTGTACATAATATTTTGAAATCACCATTAACTAAAGCATAAAAAGTGTCAATAAAAGTACCCTTGGATTGTACAGGATTAAAAACAGATTTGGGCTTAAAATGGGTGTGTATGATATTGGCTGATGTATTCTCAGAAGATATATTATCCATCAGCTCTATACTATGGTCATGCGTAGTAAGATCCAAGCATTAGATGGTGAATTACACTCACTGTTCTCATTCAATAGATCATATTACTTAGAAACTCTGGATCAATCACTGATACTGCCTCATCATTATCCCTAATGAATTCATTGGTAATTTTAGTAAAATGCCTTTTCAGGGTCATCTTTCTAATAAATTTGTTAAGGTCTATAAAAAGATCAAATAATTTTGGTCCACTGTTTGGAGCAAATGATAATCCCTTAATAAGGACACATATGTTGATTATTTAGTTTTTTGTTAGACAAATGAAATATCCCCACCTTCTTTAATAATTCATTCGTAGGGAACCATTTATCTATTTTCTTCTGAGATTTCGTGCCCCCTCGCTCGCCTCTTCGAGTGGCCTGTCTGGCACTCTGTTTAGACGTGGTTGGAAAAAATCCAACCTCCTTAGGTCTTGTTCTATTCTTTCCTTTTCTCTGATAGGTGTTTCTTGTTTTGGATCTTGTAGCCCTTCCTAAAAAAGATTCCTTTGGGGTGGAGGCTTTGGGAATATGTCCCACGGTATTATTGGGTCTTAAATGGTTATCTTTAGGTCTCGCCCCATGTGTCGTCGGAGATAGCGGATGATTGTAAGTAAAGGAGTGCACGTAGGTTCTGCACACGTGGGAGTAGGAGCAAACTCCGCCCTACGCGTTTCCCGGATCTTTCCGCTTCTTCAGAAACATGCCCCTGAAGTGGAAGGATCCGTGAATCACGTAGGGCGGAGTCTGCCCCCTACTCCCACGTGTGTGCAGACTGTGCAGCACCTACGTGCACTCCTTTACTTACAATCATCCGCGATCTCCCAAAGACGACATGTCACATCCGGCTTGTGACCGCGTCATCAACGCTTCTCGCGAGAGAAGCGACCGGACATCCGAGACACTGGGGGAATCCGGAATAAGGAGAAAGGAAGCTAGGTACCCTACCGACCAGCTAACCACGCCAGAAGATCTTCGTACCCCAGTGGGACTGGGAAACGTAGCGTTGGGACACCGGAGACGGTTGCTGTCAGCGGGAAGTGTCTGCCCCTGTGATATTATCACGTTGTACTGCGCACGTCCTACTTAGGTCTAGTAAGTAGGATTTCAATTTTTGTTTGCCATCATGAGGAGAGGAGCTGTTTTTAATCATCATTGTTTTTAATAAATGTATTTTTTGTCCATCTCACCTTCTTGCCGACACCTTTATTAGGGAACTCACCATTCCCTATTATTCCCCAGCCCTTGCTTATTGCCTTGCAGTATTCCACTGTGAACTTTTTGTTTCCCTTTCTCTTATATGTGCTGATATCCACCAACTCATCTTCAATTGGATCCAAGTGATTTTGGACTTTGATATTCATCTGTTATGGACACCTAATCAAGGACTTTTAATACTGGTACCATTTATCTGTCACATCATTTGATGGTTTAAGATGTTTTGATGCACATGTAAGTTGTTATTTCATTGGTGCCGTTAGGTAACAATTCTTTTCTATGTTCTTAATCTGGCTAGGGTAGCCAGTTACCTTAATACATTGGCAGCCTTCACCAATTTTTCACATCACTACTTAGGTTTAGATGTGGTTTATTCCATTTATTTTGGTTAATAAGCATTTAGAATAGCGCAGCACTACACATTTTTTCTAATATATATATATATATATATATATATATCTGATGGACACAAATATACACTGTTCAATCTACCTGTTATTATTTATATACAACTCCAGCAACAAATTGGAGAACTCACCGAAGCAAGTAGGAATGTGGGCCTCCGTATGAATCTTAACAAGACCAAAGTGATGTTCAACAAATGTGTCAAGTCTGGGAAGATTAAAATAAATGGAATAGAATGAGAAGTCAAACTACGTTTTCCTTGGCCTGCAAATAACAATGGATGGGGGACTTTTTTTGACTAAAATCAATAGGATAATGAAGGTGGAATAAAGGGCATTTGGAAGAAATTGCAATATTTCAAGGGGACCTTCCACTGCATCTCAAAGTTTTTGACCAGTGTATCCTGCCTGTGCTCACTTATGGATGTGAAACTTGGACCCTAAATGTGAAGAAAATTCAAAAACTTCAGACAACGCAAAGACGTATGGAGGGATGTATGCTGGGTTATTACCTGAAGAGACCGGAAAAAGAATAAATGGGTTCAAAACCAAACAAGTCTGTGACATCACAAGGGTGAAGAAGCTAAAATGGCAATGAGCCGAACATACCGCAAGAAGAAATGACCATCATTGGACGAAGATGGTACTCGGCTGGATTCCAGGAGAGATTAGAAGACCAAGACGAACACCAAAAGTTAAAATTGGGGGATGAAATTAGAAAATGTGTTGGAGCAAAGTGGAGAAGAGAGGCTATAACTGTAATACCCGGATGATCTTTGGGGAGGCCTTTATCCAGCAGTGGGCTGAAAGTAATGAATAAGGTATAATATCTATATAATTACAGCAATAAATATTAGCATTGATGCTTTCCTGTATTTTTTTTCTGTGGTGTGCATTGTCCCAGTTATTGTTTGGGTGTATTATTTCTGGACCTTTTTTATGTGATAGGGGTGTCTACACCACAATGCTAAATGTTTATTTCAGCATACCAATACATTAAATAATGCAGCATTAGAATCCTCTGTGTCTTGTGTGTACATCATTTGGTATTGGATTCCACGCACTGCCTGGAAACTTGAATTTTGGACTTTGGGCTGGAATTTTATTTTTCAAGTTGTTTTCTTTGAGAACACCCTAGAACGTTAGCAGTACTTGGTTTTTATGTTGGCACTAACAAGGGCCGTATGTATAACAGCTTCCTACCTACAAACTTGATACACTATTAATGTAATAAATAAAATCATTGAAAATAATGCTTGTTTTTCTTCGCTAGATTATTTAACGTCCAACAATTCTGCTTCAGTGTTGCTGCTTGTTTAATTGTATATTAAATCATCTCTCATTATTCTTTTGTAATCAGCTAAAAGAAAACACTTTTTAAATATGGCCTTTAGTGCTAAGCCATAAGAAGCTTACCAATCTTTGGCCCGTTCACTTAAGTGTCCCACTGAATTTTCTTATGGCATTTCTGAGTGAAGGACGGTTAAACCTTACCACAATCTGTGAAGACAAAAAGGGTTTATAAAGTTGGTGGAACTTCTAAAGTGCAAAATCAAGACCTTTTTAAAATGATGTACAGTAACTATCACACACAACCTTTTCTTACTTTCTCATATCATGGTGTTGAGACTTGTTTACTATATTTTTATTGTACCTATATCTTTGTTTGTGATTGGTTGTCTGAAATGAGTACCCTGTAGCCTAATTCCTCAATAGATTTTGTTTCTATTGTGTCCTTAAGGACCCTCAAACTTTCAAGAAATCTGTGCCAAGTGGGAGGGGATCCCCAGAAAACACCTACTCCCTTTCCAGACATTTTTCACTAACCGCAGTGGGTTTTGCTGTTCCAGAGGAATGCATAGCAAAGGAGATTGCTGCTCTGTACTACATAATTTCCTTGAGAAGACAGTCGCTTGCTGATCCAACACCCTGCTCTAAGAAGCAGTAAGTGCCAAACTTGTCAGGCTAGATGAATGCTCCCACTGGATCCTCATAAATACTTTCCCGACTTCCTTCTGTCCTGAAACAGTTTTCAATTATTCTAACCTTTCAAAACTCTTCCATGCAGAAAATGATTGCCTGGATGAAATACTGTAACATATTGCTGCTCTGTTTTCAGAGTTCAACAAAGAATCCGTCCGCTACTCCTCCTTACCGTGTTCCAGTTCTGAGGTGCAATCGACTCAGGGCTGGCTGGGATGTTTGCGGGGCTTGGTGCAGGGTCTTTTACCTAGGCACCTCCTCCTCAGCGTCCCGTCGTCATGGCATTGCAAAGTCAATTGGTGTCGCGTTATGGCAACGCGGTGCTACAGGGGGTCCCATTGTCATAGCAATGCGATGCCATTTGACCTTGCGGCACCATGATGTGGAACCCTGCAGTAGGAGATGCATCCGGAGACTATATGAGCTATTTAGAGGCCCTGCACTCTCCCCCGGCAATCAGTATTATTGTGTTACATTTCACACCGATCGTCAAGAGTGAAACTTACTAAACTGTAGACCGGCAGGCTACATTTTGAATATTTGTTGAATGCATGCTAAAATATGTACTCTAAACAGCACAGTATTGTATGCAGTATGTTGGAGATGTATATACAGTTGTGTGAAAAATAAAGTACACCCTCTTTGAATTCTATCGTTTTTCATATCAGGACATAATAAAAATCATCTGTTCCTAAGGTCTTAAAATTAGGTAAATACAACCTCAGATGAACAACAACACATGACATATTACACTGTCATGACTTATTTAACAAACAGCGATGGAAGGCAAAGCTCAAACCAGTGTAAAACAACGACAAATAGTTACAATACAGCACATACTCAGGTGGTGTTTTCACTCAGTTGATGCCGCGTGACAGAATATGGACAGAAGAGGCAGTATGTTTGGGATCATTAACCTGGAAGAACTGATGACCAGATGGGAATGTAGCCGTAATATATTCAACTATAGGGTCGATAATCTCCCGTTGAAAAAAAACATTTTTTCCATGATGCCTGTACAGATATCACAAAAAAAATAAATATGAATGTACATTACAAATCTAATAGTTTTTTTTAACAAAAAGGAAAATCGAGGGCTTACCGTCAAATATTACAATGGGCCCTCTTCCAAGTCTAGAGATTGCAACCCACACATCAGTGTGGTTCAGTGGGTGCTTGGGACGGGGCTTCAGGGATAGCTTTTTTTTTTTTGTAGTAGAAGACAAAACTGCTAAATTTTTTCAGGGCCACTGAAATTTCGTCCAAAAATATTACATCCCGAAACGTTTTCCCACTATCGACTCATGCTTGCGCTTGCACTAGTCTCTTAATCTTGTTTGAATCCCTTATATTTGGATACACGCTGTAAGGAAAAGATAGAATTGTACAGGCACAGTCTGGGCAGTTGGGAATACTGAACAACACTTGCATTATACAATATTACAGTAAAACACTTGACACGTCTATACTTCCATCCCAATTCTCGTCTCATTCTCTTTAGGCTGGATTCAGACATTGTCAGGTTATGATCCTTCAGCAGAAGCTCTCTAACATCTGCCGCACAGCGTTCATCATTTGCGTTGCTACGGTCATCCACAACCCGCTTTGCGCCCTATGGTTATAACAAAATGTGATTAATGAGTACTGTCAAAGTACAGTACTACGGTCATTTTTAAACATGGAGAACACCGACTGTGCACATACTGTACTTACCCATTGTGACATAGTCCAAAGATGTTAGGCAGCTTTCTGCCCCGTTTTAGGTCAGAAAGTGCAGGAATAGTTAAAAAGGATCCATTCCACAGCTTCACATTAATTCAGACTGCTGGATGGAAAATCCAGACCACAGATTACAATGGGTCTAGTTCTCCCTCACCTGCTCTTCTAATCACTTGCACAGGTATTTAGAACAGAGAGGTTTGCATTTCAGTCTCTCTCCTTAGAGGCTGGGGGTATCGCTGCTCCCGTTTCCAGTTTCGGGGTGGACGGCCCCTCCAAGTATCACAGTACCAGAGGATTTGCCTGGACACTTGGGACTGAGTTCCCACCACGAACAGATAAGACAAAAACAAATGTTTACTGTTGTTGCTGAAACACTGTGCTGTATCTAAGTGACCCTAAATGAGAGGGCATTGTTTTAAGCTGGGGAACCAGGTTAGTTGGCCAGCAGCTGTTAGAGAGACTGATTCTAATGTGTAGTTAGATCCCTGAAAGGGATAGGATTTTGTTTATATAATTTGGTTTCTTTTTACTTGAAATAACAGTGTGGGAAATACTATAACACTGAAATGAGAACTGCTGAATGAAAGTATCTGAGTACCTCTAATCTACACTTGTTAAAGCTGCAGTACCTTACTTGGATGCAAATAAAGCAGGCAGAAGCCTGAGTTAAGCAGCATAATACTTTGCATGATCCTGTTTTTTGTATAAATAACCCTAGAAGACTGTGTCGGGAAGAACCCAGACAGACGTCAGCGCTACAAAAGAGGGGCGTTTGTCACACCATGCACACCTGGTCACATACTGTACAGTACTTACCATGCATAGAAGACTGCCTGTGCACATACCCATGCATAGAAGACTGCCTGTGCACATACATACTGTACCCATGCATAGAAGACTGCCTATGGACATGCATACATACCCACGCATAAAAGACTGCCCGTGCACAAGCATACATACGCATGCATAGAAGGTGTGTGTGTGTTATAATAAAAGACATTTGAGTGTAATGAGCTTTGATTTATATATATATATATATATATAGACATATGGAGACCAGGGGATCCTGATAGCCAAAAAGAGACAGCACACTGCAGGTATGGTATCAAAAAAGTGTATTCAGTAACACAAGGCCGCCAACGTTTCGGTCCTCCCAACGGGACCTTCCTCAGGGCAGTGCAACTACAGACTAACACAAGCACCCATATATACCCCTTAACACATACTAAAAAACACCTGAAAACAATCATGAACTCCAAATTGTAATCCCAGATACAACCCACATTTCTAAACAGCCAATCCAACATACTGATACTGGTACGCACCAATGAGAGAACCTGATCTAAGCATATGTGTACCTAGTCACATGATCAAACCTTGATAACAACATAATGACATCACAGTGCATCCTGTTTACGTAACCATGACTACTTGAAACATCTAATGATATTCAAATGCGCATAAATGGTTAAAATACATATAAAATGCATAGCCTGAACAGCAACTCGCCATCAGTGCTTGGAGATACATACTGTGGATGTTACAAAGCGTGCCCGTAAATGAATACGTTAATGCAAATGGTCCTGCAAAGCATGCAAATTGTCCAGGGAGCAGTGGTCAGGGTGTAACGGGCAGTCAATCATAAATCGCATAATGGCAGCGCGTCCATTGGGTCTAAACACTTCCCCAACCTGTTGTGCATGGAGAGCGGGTGATTCTCATACAATGCGCGCCGTGGAGCGTAACCGCGCATGCGCAGTGTGCTGCTGACAACCCGAACGCGTCCCTGACTACTGCAGCAGAGGGTATGCGTGTATCTGTGCTAATGCGCATGCGCAACGCTGCGCAAATAGCGCAAGCAGTATTAAAGAGCATGAGGCTGTTGCTCAAACTGCGTAATGGCAGAACTGAAACGGAAACATGGGCACAATAAAGAAGGCAGTAGCATACTAAGCACGAATAGTGGCATTGTCTGTAACAAAGTAATCAAAGGTTAAACATTTAAAATGCATGGGTGAACCTGAAATCAGGCCCACAATAAAACCAAAATCATAAAGTTATAACATAGATAACTGTATTCCAGAAGGAACATGGTAAATATATAGCCCTATCTTGTAGAGTGTTGGTGTAATTACCGTAATCAATATATTAGACTCCCAGAAAAAAACCGTAATATATACATGTATGTCTACTACAAAGTGGCATGGCTAGAGCCTGTAGTACCAACCAGCCCATCCAGATGTACAGATGGTTAAAGTGCTGATGTATCCACATGCAACCAATAGTGGACTGTGAGTTGTTTAAAAGATGGACACCGAGTGTGACTACACACCCAAAAGTGAATGAGTGAATAAAACATGCAAAAAAATGCATAAAAAATGCATAAAAAATGCAAAAAAAATGCAAAAAAAGGGAGGGGGGGGGAAAGAAGGGGGATGGAGAAAAATGCGTAACGGGTACAATGCGCAATGAGATAATGTAACAATAAAACAATCACTATACACAAAAATATTCACACTACAGAATTTGTATATGATTTTTACAGAAAACAGCCTAATTTCAGATCTTCATTTAGTCCGTAAGGAGATATGGTCTTGAGCTCGTATATTAGTCTTGCCTCTTGTTGCAGAAGCAACTTGTTCCTGTCTCCCCCTCTGGGTGGTGGCAGTACCTGTAATATAGGCATACATCGCATTGTGGCTAGTGAGTGCCGTTGTTCTTTAAAATGTCTGGCAACCGGCAGATATTTAAGCTCACTCTGTTCATCCTTGCTGTTCAATGCTTTCCTGATCGTGGAGCGATGGATGGCTATTCTCTCCTTCAGCATCCGTGTAGTTTTCCCCACATAGCGCAGCCCACAGGGGCACGTGATCATATATACGACAAAACGAGACTCACAGTTTAGGAAATTCTTGATCTTAATCGGTACCCCACTATGCGGGTGGGTATAACTAGCTCCAGTTTGCATGAAACTGCAATTGGTGCAACCGTGGCATCTGTATGAACCTGGTTTTCTTTCGAGCCAGGTTTTAGAATGTCCATACTTGTCCACTGGGTCCGCTTGTGTCAACATATCTCCTAAATTGCGTCCTCGCTTGTAGCAGAATAGTGGTGGATCTTTACAGAGTTTGCCAATCTTGTTGTCATTCGCTAGGATATGCCAGTTCTTGTGTATACTGCGCTTGATGCGGTTGGACGCCGTACAGTAAGTGCTGATGAAGTGGCAACGTTGTTCCGTAGGTTTATTCGTGCTCGGTCGCAGCAGAGATTGCCTGTCGATGCTCCTTACTTTGATCAGGGCTTCGCTGATGTCCTTGCGGTCATAACCCCTGTCCCGGAAGCGTGCCGCCATGGCCAAGAGAGCTGGTTCTAATTCATCCAGATTAGATGTTATTCTTTTTACTCTGAGTAACTGTGAGAAGGGGAGACCCCTCTTGAGCGGTGCTGGGTGGTGGCTAGTGGCATACAGTAGCGTGTTCCTGTCTGTATCCTTGTGATAAAGCCTAGTGGCCAGGCCTTCACCCGACTTGTACACGATGGTATCCAGGAAGGAAATCTGTGAATGACTGAACTGTGCTGTGAATCTGATGGTAGATGGAATATGATTCAAGTGTTCTATAAATTCTAACAATGCAGTCTCTGAACCATCCCATATAAGGAAGACGTCGTCTATATATCTTAGATATTTTTTGATGCATACCGCGTGTGGGGCATCATGTAGGATGTGTGTGTGTTCATATACATCCATGAAAAGGTTTGCATATGCCGGGGCCATATTGGACCCCATCGCGGTCCCACTTAATTGCAAATAGACGCTTCTTTCGAACCGGAAATAGTTTTTGTTAAGAATGATTTCCATGAGTAGCATAAGGAATTCCACCGGTGGACCTGCATGTGCTGCAAAGGTCCCGAACTTTGATCTGACCGCTTCAAGCCCCTCTTGGTGGGGGATATTGGTATAAAGGCTACTCACGTCAAGGGTGACCAGAATGTAATCCTTATTTTCCAGTCTGATGTCGCCAAGCTGTAAAATAAAATCAGTTGTATCCTTGACATAGGAGCTAATACTCATGACCATGGGCTGGAGGAAAAAAATCAATAAACTGAGATAATGGGTGGCATAGCGATCCTCTTGCAGAAATAATAGGTCTTCCTGGTGGTTTTGTGGCCGATTTGTGTATTTTAGGCAAGGTGTATAGGATGGGCATTCGTGGAAATGGTTGTGTCAGGAATCTGCCCGTTTCCTCAGAAATCCAGTTGTTTACAACCCCCATCTGTATGATCGAATCCACCTCCTTTTTATACTCCACCGTAGGATCCGTTGGTAAGCATCTATATGTGGATGAAACGGAAAGTTGATTCTCTATTTCCTTTTTATACTCCACATATTTGAGTAACACAATGCCACCCCCTTTGTCCGCTGCGCGGATAATGATCTCTTTGTTGTTTTTCAATGCGTCAATCGCTGATTTTTCTTCTCTCGTGATATTATGATAGCTTACTCTCTTGGTCTTATTTTGTGTGACAGTTTCTTTATCCAGAACATTCATAAAGGCTGCTATACTGTGGTTGTTAGTTTGTGGATCAAAATTGCTGCTGCATTTAAAGGTGTTGGCCTTGACAGAGGTGCTTGGTAGGGGCTGCTTGATAAAGAAGTCTTTAAGTCTCAATTGTCTATTAAATTTGTACATTTCGACTTCCCAGTTAAAACTGTGTTGAATGTGAGTGGGTACAAAACTGAGGCCTTTGTGGAGGACGCTTAGCTGCGCCGCGGTCAGGGTGACGTCAGTCAGATTATATATTACCGTGGTGGCCTGCGACTGCGAGGTCCCCTGCCTCTCCTGTTTTCGCGCTCTGGATACCGCCGATTTTCTCCCACCCCTCCTGGTGGGTCCCTTCCGTCTGCTTCTCAAAACGGGGGTTTGGCGTGTCTGGCCTCTGTGGGACCTAAAAAATCACTTCCAGAGCCCTCAGTATTATCAGAGAAGTCAGTGTCACTCGTTGGCACACCCGATCTGTAGGCAGGCTTTCTGGCGCGTGCGGGTTTGCGTCTCTGTCCCCCTCGACCTGTATTCGGTTCCCCTAGGCCCAACAGCCAGCGGTAGACCTTACGTTCTTTGTAATCAGTTTTTACAAGCCTCAACTTTTCTTTCTTATATTTAATAAGATTGTCCCTGTAAATGTCAATTGTGGTCTGGATCTTATCCGTCCAATCAGTATTTGTGTCAGCTATCAGTTTATCACCATGCTGCCCCTGGATGACATCCACCTCATGTTTAATTTTTGCAAGTTCTTTGCTGGATTGCTCTATCACCAATATCATAAGATCACTGGAGCATTTATTAAGAATGGCAATCCATTTTTTACAAAAATCGGGGTCATTGCGTCCGATGGTGGGCTGGTTCCTGATTCTGAACCCACGTGGGAGTAGTTTCTCCTTGTGGTAGTGTGATAAAGTTACCCCATGAAGGAAAAAATCTACCTCTCGTTTCTTAAGTTTTATGAGATCGTTGTATATATCTACTGGCTTATCAGGTCCCAAAACAGATTCAAAAGACTCCGTGTACCGTATTTTGGCTATCTCTGCATCACTGAAACTGGCAGTATCTGATAGTGTAGTAAAAATACCCGCAAAGTCCGCAAATTCCTCCATAAGAAATGGGTACAGGTAAGGTCAATTAAAGTCCAATATGCTGTATATAGTAATGATCCCAAACTCACAGCTAAAGTGCGGGTAATGAACAATTCAGGGTGGTGCACACAACTCATAAAAAAGTTATAGTCAGGTATGGAGATTAGCACTCACGGTTTTGTTGCAGGAGGCAGATGCTTGTCCCATAGAGAGTATGTAGACATATGGAGACCAGGGGATCCTGATAGCCAAAAAGAGACAGCACACTGCAGGTATGGTATCAAAAAAGTGTATTCAGTAACACAAGGCCGCCAACGTTTCGGTCCTCCCAACGGGACCTTCCTCAGGGCAGTGCAACTACAGACTAACACAAGCACTCATATATACCCCTTAACACATACTAAAAAACACCTGAAAACAATCATGAACTCCAAATTGTAATCCCAGATACAACCGACATTTCTAAACAGCCAATCCAACATACTGATACTGGTACGCACCAATGAGAGAACCTGATCTAAGCATATGTGTACCTAGTCACATGATCAAACCTTGATAACAACATAATGACATCACAGTGCATCCTGTTTACGTAACCATGACTACTTGAAACATCTAATGATATTCAAATGCGCATAAATGGTTAAAATACATATAAAATGCATAGCCTGTACAGCAACTCGCCATCAGTGCTTGGAGATACATACTGTGGATGTTACAAAGCGTGCCCGTAAATGAATACGTACTTACTGTACGGCGTCCAACCGCATCAAGCGCAGTATACACAAGAACTGGCATATCCTAGCGAATGACAACAAGATTGGCAAACTCTGTAAAGATCCACCACTGTTCTGCTACAAGCGAGGACGCAATTTAGGAGATATGTTGACACAAGCGGACCCAGTGGACAAGTATGGACATTCTAAAACCTGGCTCGAAAGAAAACCAGGTTCATACAGATGCCACGGTTGCACCAATTGCAGTTTCATGCAAACTGGAGCTAGTTATACCCACCCGCATAGTGGGGTACCGATTAAGATCAAGAATTTCCTAAACTGTGAGTCTCGTTTTGTCGTATATATGATCACGTGCCCCTGTGGGCTGCGCTATGTGGGGAAAACTACACGGATGCTGAAGGAGAGGATAGCCATCCATCGCTCCACGATCAGGAAAGCATTGAACAGCAAGGATGAACAGAGTGAGCTTAAATATCTGCCGGTTGCCAGACATTTTAAAGAACAACGGCACTCACTAGCCACAATGCGATGTATGCCTATATTACAGGTACTGCCACCACCCAGAGGGGGAGACAGGAACAAGTTGCTTCTGCAACAAGAGGCAAGACTAATATACGAGCTCAAGACCATATCTCCTTACGGACTAAATGAAGATCTGAAATTAGGCTGTTTTCTGTAAAAATCATATACAAATTCTGTAGTGTGAATATTTTTGTGTATAGTGATTGTTTTATTGTTACATTATCTCATTGCGCATTGTACCCGTTACGCATTTTTCTCCATCCCCCTTCTTTCCCCCCCCCCTCCCTTTTTTTGCATTTTTTATGCATTTTTTATGCATTTTTTATGCATTTTTTTGCATGTTTTATTCACTCATTCACTTTTGGGTGTGTAGTCACACTCGGTGTCCATCTTTTAAACAACTCACAGTCCACTATTGGTTGCATGTGGATACATCAGCACTTTAACCATCTGTACATCTGGATGGGCTGGTTGGTACTACAGGCTCTAGCCATGCCACTTTGTAGTAGACATACATGTATATATTACGTTTTTTTTCTGGGAGTCTAATATATTGATTACGGTAATTACACCAACACTCTACAAGATAGGGCTATATATTTACCATGTTCCTTCTGGAATACAGTTATCTATGTTATAGACATCAACTTTATGATTTTGGTTTTATTGTGGGCCTGATTTCAGGTTCACCCATGCATTTTAAATGTTTAACCTTTGATTACTTTGTTACAGACAATGCCACTATTCGTGCTTAGTATGCTACTGCCTTCTTTATTGTGCCCATGTTTCCGTTTCAGTTCTGCCATTACGCAGTTTGAGCAACAGCCTCATGCTCTTTAATACTGCTTGCGCTATTTGCGCAGCGTTGCGCATGCGCATTAGCACAGATACACGCATACCCTCTGCTGCAGTAATCAGGGACGCGTTCGGGTTGTCAGCAGCACACTGCGCATGCGCGGTTACGCTCCACGGCGCGCATTGTATGAGAATCACCCGCTCTCCATGCACAACAGGTTGGGGAAGTGTTTAGACCCAATGGACGCGCTGCCATTATGCGATTTATGATTGACTGCCCGTTACACCCTGACCACTGCTCCCTGGACAATTTGCATGCTTTGCAGGACCATTTGCATTAACGTATTCATTTACGGGCACGCTTTGTAACATCCACAGTATGTATCTCCAAGCACTGATGGCGAGTTGCTGTTCAGGCTATGCATTTTATATGTATTTTAACCATTTATGCGCATTTGAATATCATTAGATGTTTCAAGTAGTCATGGTTACGTAAACAGGATGCACTGTGATGTCATTATGTTGTTATCAAGGTTTGATCATGTGACTAGGTACTGTACACATATGCTTAGATCAGGTTCTCTCATTGGTGCGTACCAGTATCAGTATGTTGGATTGGCTGTTTAGAAATGTGGGTTGTATCTGGGATTACAATTTGGAGTTCATGATTGTTTTCAGGTGTTTTTTAGTATGTGTTAAGGGGTATATATGGGTGCTTGTGTTAGTCTGTAGTTGCACTGCCCTGAGGAAGGTCCCGTTGGGAGGACCGAAACGTTGGCGGCCTTGTGTTACTGAATACACTTTTTTGATACCATACCTGCAGTGTGCTGTCTCTTTTTGGCTATCAGGATCCCCTGGTCTCCATATGTCTACATACTCTCTATGGGACAAGCATCTGCCTCCTGCAACAAAACCGTGAGTGCTAATCTCCATACCTGACTATATATATATATATATATATATATATATATATATATATATATATATATATATATATATATATATATATACACACACACACTGTATGGTTATGGTACAATACAGTTATACTCACAAAAATATACTGTATGTCATCAGTACATATAACATACTTTATACAAATATTTTACTCTCTACCAGTAAATTGAATTAACTCAGTAGTAGTAGTGTGTGTGTATGTGTATGTGTATATGTATATATATATGTATATATATATATATATATATATAGATATATATATATGTTGACAAATCACCAAAAAATCTACTCGCCACACAAAAAAATCTACTCGCCACCTAGTACCAAACGTGTGCTGCTTGGGCCAATATTTACTCGCCCGGGGGTTAAATCCACTCGCCCGGGGCGAGCAAATGTATAGGTTTGTCGAACACTGTGTGTATATATATATATATATATATATATATATATATATATATATATATATATATAGCATAATATACATATGTATCTGTTTTGGGTGTATAAGCATACACATTAAAGAGGCAGAAATCGATATTCACTTTAGACAGTAGTTGAATAATTAACACATTTCTTTTCTTGGTTATTTATGCATATTATGAGGAAAATGGTTATATTGCTTGCCATCGTGCCTGACTGCAGCATCTCATTGTTCCTCAACCCCCCTCCCCCCCCAATAGGTGTGTGTATATATAATGTCCATCAGGCCCCCTTGTCTCTTTTCCGAGTTGGATAGACACTTAGCTGACTTTGTTAATTTCCGAAGTCGGTAACCATTTCAGTCCCAACCATGGTTTTTGTTAATTCCCCCCCCCCCTTTTCTATTCTGCTCTGGTCTTTATTACCTAAATGTAATTCCCAAGGTTAGATGTAATTATGCAATCTTGTTTGAGTATGATTAGTTGGTATTTCCCCAGGAAATAGAACTGAATGATTTTAATCAGTATAGTACAATTAGTATGCCACATGTTAAGTGGAGAACTACATATACTGTATTCAGCGAGTAAAAGACAGGCATATTCTTTATGGCTTTTAAGATTACATCATTAAATATAAAAGCTTGACCACCCTATAAAAAGAGACTGACTTTTAGGGAAGGTCAAAAGTTTAAAAAGTAACGTTGTCTACATACAAGAAACACAAAAGAATCTAAATCTATAGACACAAGCTTTGTCACATTCTGAAGCTGGTCTAGGGAAAAGAAAAACGGAGTGGGAATCCACCTTTAATAAATTTTTTCCATTATAGGTAACTGGTCATACAAAAGATAAGGATGGGAGATATCTATTTTGTTGAGGGCACTCTTAAGAATATAATATAACTTTGCAAAGTTATATGTATTAAACACAGAGCAAAGGTCCTTCCTGGAAGAAACCTTGACCCGTCTTGACAACTTCAAAGGGATAGTGATTCTAGGAGGGGATTTCCATCTTGTTCTGAACCCACCATTGACTGCTCCAAAGGAAAAATCTGCCTTGAAGTTCCCCCTCATTAGGGCTATTATTTAAGATGCTACAGTCACAATTTACTAGACATATGGCGAATACTCCATCCTGATAGCAAAGGTTACAGTTTGTATTAACATCCACATTATGTTACACACGAATGAACTATTTCTTTATGTAACAGTATAATCTAGATAGTGTAAAGCGCTCTAACATCGGAACAATAATGTGGTCTCATCACACTCTTCTAGAGTTGACAATATTTGTTAAAGATTATATCAAACCTTTTTGCTGATGGATGTTCAACGACTCTATTAAAAGATATATTGAAAGACGGCATAAGTGATTTGCTCACCAACTATTTTCACTCCTGCAGACACTTATATGTTGCAGAGGGCAGCACATTATTAATTATCTCAGAACAAAAAACGATGAGACAAGCTAAAGTTTATAAACTAGTAGATTAAATCCGGTCATGATAAATGAAACACAAAAAGCGGATAAAGAATTGGGTACACAAGCAGGAGTGGAACTAGTGACCAATGGGACCAGGTGCACATAAAAAAAAAAAGTCCCTACCTGTGGTGCGGGGCCTTGCCCAATTGAGGAGGGAGCCCACCCAGGCGACGTTTGCGGGAATTGGGCCCCCACTTCTGGTGAGGCCTAACTTTCATGTTAGGACCGCCTGGGTGTGCGCCTGCCAACAGGTAAGGTTCTACACTTACCACTCCAAGGGTAGGGCCGATGAGGAGAGTGGCAGAGAGATTGGGTTCTGTAGAACTGCCAGAACGGGTGACAACTCGATATATACCAGTTTACCAGACTTAAAGAAATAGTACACTTTTTGATAAATAATTTAACAAAGAGTTACATTTTAGTTCTTGTGTATTAAAATTAAACATTTTAGTTAAATGCATTGCTCAGACTTGAAATATAAGCTCGGTTAAAGCTATTCCTTCATTTCGATGTGCTTCCTCTTCAGTTTAAATACTTAGGAGTTACAATTACACCACAAGAAGATGATCTCTTCCAAAAAAATTACCCACCCCTCCTGAGAGCAATCAAGAAAGATTTGGAAAATTGGCGAAGTCTGACTATCTCATGGATCGGTAGAATTAATGTTATTAAAATGAATATTCTGCCCAGAATGTTGTATTTATTTCAGACACTGCCAATAAAAGTGTGTCCCAAATTCTTGAGAAGCATACAGACTTGTGTCAGTAAATGTATTTGGCATAACAAGCAGGCCAGAGTCCAAACCTTATTACTGTTTCAACAGAAAGAAAGAGGAGGACTTGGAGCTCCTGATATCATTAAATATTACCAGGAAGCACAAATTAGGAAGGATAATAATAATAATAAGTGGGTTTAGTTAGAGAATCATTTTTCTGAAGGGGAGATGACCGGAGTCAAATCACAGAAATCCTGTAATGAGTAAAATCTCACATGTTAGGGATACACTACCAGGGTAAATAACTATTCCAGAATGTCAGCTTAGCATGGAGATGTGGGGTTTTCAGAGATAACAGCTAAAATCAGTAGAATTTCTGATCTGCTGTTTGACAGGATTAAAACTTTTAGCAATTTTAAGGAGAAACATGAATGGCCAGAGAGGAGGTTTAGCCCCCACCCAATAGTCTGTCGACCCGATCCACAATGTGCCGAACCCGAGCACCTGGGAGACAGCAAACTGTTTGTTTCATTCGGTCACAGAAACAGATTGCCCTATCTACCTTCCTAATAATGGTATACTACCACAACCTTTCTTGGTCTCCAAGTATCTTGAGTCCCCTCTTACTGCTGGAGGAACTATTCCCCTGGCTGCTAGAGAAATCCATCTCCCCCAGCCATCCAATTCCTGCGCCGACGCCCCCAATATCTTCAATCAATCTGGCAAATCTATTGGGATGGTTCAGCTCAGAACTGGCCTGCCTCTTCCTCTTCCCCTTCTAATTGTTACCCAGCTACCTACCTCTACCTGTTCCTCACTCACAGCTCCTCCCTCTGCACCACTAGTCCCAGCCAGGGCCTGCTCAGTGTGCAATAAACTCCTTTCAAGATTGTCAGCGCCCCTCAATGTTGCAAGTTGCATTTTCAGATCAGCAACCTGAGACTCCAAAGAGACCACCTGCTCACACTTGTCACAGCGGTATTCTCCCTGGAACAGCTGCTCCAAGTGCACATACATGTGGCAATATGTGCATTGAGTGGCATTCTCAACCCTGCTAATTCTTGCAACTCTGAAGTTTTAAGTGTTAACAATTTTCTGCAGGGGTGCGCAAACTTTTTTTTCTGTGCCCCCTTATCTGCTCTGCTCTCCCCCCTTCTCGCATATCTCACCCACCCCCTTACCTCCTGCGGTTTCTGACGCCACAACGTTGTGACATCATGTGACCCCGCGGCGTCGTGATGCCATGTTGCCATGGCGACATGTCGCTAGAAGACGCCGTAGAACAGGTAAGGGACATACAAAGGCCTTGCTCCCCCGGCATTTAATTTAAATGTTGTGGGGAAGGGCACAGGGCCTCTGTAAAACCCTGATGTACTGTACTTCTATATACCTTGTTAACAACCTCCGTTGTGTAAACTCCTCCTGGTTATAACTCCACACATAATCCAATTGCATTATTGGGAGGGGAGCCTCTATTTGCCGCCCGGCATCCCCCCAGCTGCTGGGCTGCCTCCTGCACTGTCCCACGCCGGGTCTCTCTGATGCCGATGCGCACCAGAATTGCGCGTGATGACGTCACAGAGCAGTCCGGTGTGGGACAATGAGGAGCTGGGGAGATGCCGGGCGGCAAATAGAGGCCTAACCAGTGCTGGCAAACCCAGCCACCGGCAGCACCCCCCTTCCTTCGCAGCCATCTGCAGCACCGGCCCCCCAAAGAAGCAGCAACCCAGGACAGTGAGTGCAGGGGGGAGCCAGGCCCAACGTGTGTGTGTGTGTGTGTGTGTGTGTGTGTTTTGTACAAACTGTTTTGAACAGAAAAACAATGAAAAAAAAATAAATAAAGGGACATATCGTGAGATGCATTTTATTCCCCCACATACTTTCATCAGAATTAAGGAAAGGAAAAAAGTTTGTCTTATGTTAATGCTTATACAGTTATAGCCATGCATAATAATGGTATATTACTTTCCTCTCTGTTGGCAGTAAGTCCTGGTAAGAACAGGTATGCCAGCAGTAGTTATGGAGGTTTTCCCTCATCCAATGTCACAGCGGTGGTGAGGTGCCCTATGTATGGAGGGGAGTGGCTGTATGCTCTGAGTCCCTGGATAGTAACATCAGGGATGCGACTGCCTCCTGAAGTATATAAGGCACAACACAGTTAGTTAGGGTGGGCTGCAAGAGTTCTACAGTGTGGAAGCTGTGTGTTCTGCAAGAGTTCTACAGTGTTCTCTACGATGTAAATTGTATGGCATGCATAAGGGATTGTGGGAACACTTTGTGACCCTAGTGAAGTAACTAGTGGTCCAGGTTGACCCATCAGCCTGTCTAGCCACTCTGTGTCCAGGGACCTGGCACAGAGAGAGTCTCCCTAGGAGAAGAGGGAACCCCACTTCAATTCAGGAGGGCGTACCTGGTGAAGGGACAGCACGGAAGAATGTGCGGCTAGAGCCGGTAGCTGCATGTGGCAGTCTGCCACATCCCCGTCTGCAATAAAGATGCCCTGTTTAAAGATACCCCCACTGTGTGAGTGTGAAATTACTCACAAGTGGATGGCACCATCAAGAAGGAGTTCCTCACCAGGACCATCTCCCTGCGGAAGCATAGATCCTGATGAGGTGGAGGCGCTGCACATGATGTAAGTTGAACTCGCACCCACTACCTAAGCTACCTGCCTGTTGATAATCCCCTACTACCATCAAGCGGGAGACTCAGGAGTTCTGTTGCCTACAGGTGCACCACCACACACACGTAATGGGAGTTGGTTAATACAAGTACCCGGGCCAATGTGAGATTGGGGGGGGGATAAACCCGTTCAATTGGAGGCGCTGCTGAGATACACCTATCAACAGGACAGGCTTTTGCTAGACACGCTAGGAAACAGGGAAAGTGTATACTGCCACTTTGTGCTGCGTTGGGAAGGAACCGCAGGGAGCCCCTGGGAACCTGAGAGGAGTGAGTGGGTCTGGAAAGGGGCTATAGCTGTCCGAGTCACCTTGAGGTCGCTCTAGGGGTAGGATGCCTGAAGGGATAGACTGTTAACTAGTTGTCAGGAATCCTGGAGAGGGTCTGCGCTAGGCTGACCAAGAGAGGTAGACGCCCAAGTACTGCATGGGAGCCCCAGAGTACTCTAGTCCATTCCAGATCACTTACCAAAAGGAGCACAGACTGGGAGGAAGGAGATACAGTAGACACTGAGAGAGTGAGCCTAGCCTGAGGTAGTGCAACACGAGTTGAACATATGTTAGGTACACGAGGTGGTGCACAAGGCATGTTTATTGTACGGATGTGGTAGCTGCCCAGCAGAGCGGAGCTCCATGTACAGTAACCCGGTATACCGTGAGCAAGAAGTGACCGTCGGAATGGAGGATCTGCAGGGAGCAGAAGGTCCAGGATGTCGGGAAGAGGAAGGAGAACAAGCTACAGGAGAGACTCTTGTGTGTTTGCTATGGAATGGCGTGAAAGCCGTGGCTGTGCCGTGTTTGTCATGCTTTTGTTCTCAGGATGATACCCCTGAGAATAGTGAGAACGACAGTCTTGCGCGATGGGAGGAACGAAATGGACTTTGTTACACACCAATTAACAAACAGCCAGACGCTACCTCAAATGGAAAAAAGGACAGTACTTACCAAAATGGCGGTTCCCGCGTTCCCGGGACACCGCGTGGGCCAGCTGCAGAAACCCTTGCAACTCTGCAGTTTGCAAATTGTTGGCCAGGATTGGCGGCAACGAGGAAACTCCACCCCATTGAGGAGTTTGGCGCGAAAGCTGGAGCCGCGCCCTCATGGACAATGACTCACTCAGCCCCAGTGCTGGGTCAGCCTACAAAGAGGAGAGACATACCCCTAGTTTCAACCAGGGGGAGTGGTCTAAAGTTCCACCGGATGCTGATGGAGGAATTGGGGGGAAGGACAGATCACCCATCCCCTGCACTTCAGTTGCGAAGAGCCATCGATCACTACAGACCACTAGGAAGAGTGCTCCCGTTGGTGACCATGGCTGAGCAAGCGGAAAAAGTGGAACAGAGTCCCTTAATATCCACCCACCCCTACTCGGCTCCAGGAGGCTTCCTGATCATCCGAGTGGAAGGTGTGGAGACAGTGGTCTGTCTCTGCCTGCAGTGCAGACTGCCTGGTGGAGCCGTGGGCAGTGAGGCTCGGTGCCCTCACTGTAGCTTGCAGTACATGTGGCCCATGACAACGTTTATGCCGATACAAACTGTGGGGATGAAACATCCTACCCCGACGTCGGCAGCGGAGCTTCCAGGTGCCCTGTGGAGGGAGAATACCGATTCCGTGGAGCCGGAACCCGACCGGGTTCTCCGGCCGGGGAAGCCCAGTCATCGCAAAGGTGACCGGAAAGGAGCCCCTAGACGGTCCCCTACCGGAATACCCCGACCGAACTGCAAAGTAGAGTCCTCGGACGAGGAGTGTGCCAGGCTGGCAGAGGTACAGGACTTGCTGGAGGAGTACCATGCTACTGGTATTCCGTGGCGAGATGCCATTCCCCGTGGTGTGGAGACACGAAGCCGTGTGTCTCCAGTGCCGCAACAACCCGATCGCCGGAGTCCCCCTGCCGTGGTGACTAGCAGATCGGAAGGAGGTCGTTCTACCCCGACCCCGCGGAGCAGCAGGTTAACGCCGTGCTCACTGCAGATCCCGGAGTTGGAAGCATGCGAAGAGCGGAACCAGGGTCAAGCTGGACCGCACAGCAGAAGGGCGTTGCCGGATATCCTCGTGGAGGAAGAGGTCTCGCTTGGGGACCCAACCCAAGATGGCGTCGCAGCACGTGCGGATCCCGAGGCATTTCCGGACGACCCGAGCGGTATCGAGTGGGAGGCAGTGGCGCCTCTACAGTCGACCAGGGGGAGTCGATGATCTACGGACAGTCGACGGAGCGGGCGTTTGAATCGGAGCTTGAGAGGACCCGCTACCGATGGATCGAATGGACATTATGGTGCACGTGAGTCCGGTGTTACGGAAGAGCAGGCCGTGACCCTGCCGGCACCTACCGTCCCTTCCCGTCCCCCAACCCCGTCCATTCCCAGGGTTAGCCCTAAGGCCCTAGTCCAGACCCCCGTCCCTGTCACCTGTCCCTTTGGGTCGACCTCTAGTCTGGGTATGTCAGGGGATTCCCGGGGTCCTATCACCGAACGGACTGGAAGCCTGGACTGGGGAACCTCTGATGATGGATCGGAGGGTGGAGGGAGAGTTTCACCAAGAGGTTCCATTGTTAGCGCACTGAGTCGTGCGGGCGGACATTGGTCGCAAAGAAAGGAACGGGTTGGGCGATCTGAGGGTACTTCAGGGGTATCCTCGGGCGGCCCTGATGATGAGGAGGAGCCGATAGAACCTAGCTCCGAGGAAGCAAGGGAGACTAGGTGGTGGGCACCACTATACGAGGGGTATGTCGCCTGGATTGACCGCACTCATTTCCTGCTAGAGAGGGAGGGGGTGGTTGATCACTGGTGGGCTCCCGGACATTTTGATGATGAGGCATACCTTAGGGCCCTAAGGGTAAGGTGGGATCGCATCCAGGGAGGCCTTATTACCCCAAAGGGATCAGCAGGGTTGGATGACCCGGTAGAATCAGATGAGCCCCTGTCATGGGTGTTGCCAGGAGCGGCTGGGAAAAGTAAATTGACCAGGACTTGCCGAGCTGAACGGGCTATCGCAGCTCAATATAAGCGATCGCATGGGCTCGAATACCCGTATGTACCCGAACCTCTAATGAGAGAAATTGAGGAGAACCGAGAAAGGTGGCTCAAAAACGATATTGAGTACTATATTGTTAATAAGGGAGGGGCCATTAAGGGGATTCAGGCCGAGCAGAGCGTTTCCCAACTCATGCGGGTCTGGAAGATAGGACGCAGTGTGTATATGCACAAGGTGGTATACTGTAACGAGCGGGGGTTACCACGAGAATACAGTGTAACTGTTCATGATGCAGCGGGGCGGGAGGTAAAGAAGCCAGACCCTCGACACTATTATTAGGTCAGCAACGAGTGGTCTGCCTTTATTCTTTGCTGCTTACTGCTGGTCGGGAGCGGGTGTTATATCATTATTATGTGAAGTGATAATGTTTAAATACTAAGTTGTGTGTTCTTTTTCAGTGTTTCCTGGAGCAAGGTACACAAAATTTAGGACCCAGCCGGGACGGTGGGGATTCACCAGGGGGAGTATATAGCCATGCATAATAATGGTATATTACTTTCCTCTCTGTTGGCAGTAAGTCCTGGTAAGAACAGGTATGCCAGCAGTAGTTATGGAGGTTTTCCCTCATCCAATGGTGAGGTGCCCTATGTGTGGAGGGGAGTGGCTGTATGCTCTGAGTCCCTGGATAGTGACATCAGGGATGCGACTGCCTCCTGAAGTATATAAGGCACAACACAGTTAGTTAGGGTGGGCTGCAAGAGTTCTACAGTGTAGAAGCTGTGTGTTCTGCAAGAGTTCTACAGTGTTCTCTACGATGTAAATTGTATGGCCTGCATAAGGGATTGTGGGAACACTTTGTGACCCTAGTGAAGTAACTAGTGGTCCAGGTTGACCCATCAGCCTGTCTAGCCACTCTGTGTCCAGGGACCTGGCACAGAGAGAGTCTCCCTAGGAGAAGAGGGAACCCCACTTCAATTTAGGAGGGCGTACCTGGTGAAGGGACAGCACGGAAGAATGTGCGGCTAGAGCCGGTAGCTGCATGTGGCAGTCTGCCACATCCCCGTCTGCAATAAAGATGCCCTGTTTAAAGATACCCCCACTGTGTGAGTGTGAAATTACTCGCAAGTGGATGGCACCATCAAGAAGGAGTTCCTCACCAGGACCATCTCCCTGCGGAAGCATAGATCCTGATGAGGTGGAGGCGCTGCACATGATGTACCTGTAAGTTGAACTCGCACCCACTACCTAAGCTACCTGCCTGTTGATAATCCCCTACTACCATCAAGCGGGAGACTCAGGAGTTCTGTTGCCTACAGGTGCACCACCACACACACGTAATGGGAGTTGGTTAATACAAGTACCCGGGCCAATGTAAGATTGGGGGGGGATAAACCCGTTACACAGTATATACCTATTCGTGTGTGTACAGTATATGTATGTGTTTGTGTGGGTGTAATAATCATGCATGTGTTGCGGCTCTCTGAATATTTTGGACAAATAATTATTTTTTTATAAAATGGCTCTTCTTCCTTGAAAGGTTGCAGATGCCGGCACTAGAACCAGGGCCATCTTAACAACATTAGTGGCCCCCGGGCAAAGCAGTGCACGGGGCCCTGCCTACACAATCACTCACAGGAATAAAAATGTAAATTAACGAATAGTTAATATCTCCTGAATATCTAGTTTACAATTTATTCTGACATCTTACTGTTAGTGTTATTCATAAAACAATCTTTTATATAACTTTTACAATACCTCACAAGAGAAACAGCACTTTACAAGCTATAACTGCAGTACAGTGAAAAAAGTCAACCTGTACCCCCTTTTTTATCTGATGAAATATCACAATAAAGACAGTCACTGGTACTGTATATACTTCTAACCTATGCAGACTGTCGCTCCCAGCCTCCCACGCGCTCACTAGCAGCAGCAGGCACCGGAAGTGCTGCACTGCTAGGCTGCGAGCGGTTGTGACGCGAGCCGGGGTGCCGGGCGGGCGGAGAGCGAGCGGAGCCGGGGTTCCACTTCCGGCCGGGGGAGAGCAAGCGGTGCCGGGCGGGGGGAGATCATGCTGGGCTAGACTTAGAACGGAAATTTTACATTTTTAGCATTGGTGGGTAGGGTTGCCAGATGGCTTGTCAAAAAATACTAGACACAATGGTAAAAGTTGTGACGCCCCCAATACATATATATATATATATGTAGCCAGGTCCCCCCTCGCGCACTCACCCCCTCCTTCCCCGTTGCGAGCGCGCGGTGTGTGTTGCGGCCGGTTGCTATGACGCGATCGGGCCGGTTGCTATGGCGCGGTCGGGCGGTTGCCGGGGACGCGATTGGGCCGGTTGCCGAGGCCGCGATCGCGTTGCTGGGGTCCCCGGCGGCCGGTGAGCAGGGCGCCGCCATGCTAGGTCTGTTGCGCATGCGCAGTGACCCAGACAGCGCGGGAAGGCCCCAGATAGCTCGCGCATGCGCGAGAGGAGTCTGCCAGCCCCCAGGGTGCATAGAGGCAGAGCCACATGACTCCAGGGAGCCAATAGGGCTGAGGGATTGCCTGGGAATAGAAAGGATACATTTCGCGGGGTTTTGCAGCCACGCAGTGAGTCAGGATCCGGACCAGCTAGGGGTAAGAGGTGGATGCAGGGGTCAGTGACCCTCTGCATTAGGCCAGCACCCCCCAAGGTCCCAGTTAGGTCCTGAGCCACCTAGTAGCTTGTGGAGCTTAGGGACAGGCCCTAGATAGGGACACTGCCCCATTAATTGGTTGCTTAGCCAGGGACACAGTGCTGAATCCGTGCGGCCCTGCGAGGTGGGTTCTGGGCTCAGAACCCCACCAACGACCCTGGGACTAAGGTGATATTATCCGCGCTGGAATTCACCCAACGCGGTGTGGAGGACAACGTCGGATCGGGCGGATCTCCAGTGATATCGCTGTACCCGTGGCTGGAGCCCGGGCAGGTAACCTGCAACTCACGTGCACCAACCAGGCCTATCACCAGACATAGTGGCTGCGCAGTCACACATACACATGCACAGTGTTATTTGACTTTGGGTGTGCGAGACATTTGGGTGGGGGTTACTGGACACGGGGTGGGATCACTCTGTGGGAGGTTAGCGTCCGCCGTGACGCCTAGAGGTGGTAGCGTCCGCCGAGACGCCTAGAGGTGTAGCGTCCGCCGTGGCGCAGAGTGGTTAGCGTCCGCCGTGGCGCATAGTGGTTAGCGTCCTGTGAGACGCCATGTGTGGCTCCTCTAGAGAGGAGTCATGGTTATGTTGATGTGTTATGCTATGCCGTAAAGGCAGTCCTGTTTTATATTTGCTCGCTTTGTGTGGTTGTTTCCTGTGAGGGTCTCCTCCCACTCCGTTGGGATCCCTCCCAGGTGGAGGCGTTGCACCCAGAGATGTATAACATGCATGTACCGAGAAGCTGTTGTAAGTGATCACCCCTAGTATAATTACCCCAGGTTCCCCGTGGCGGAAGCTCAGCCCTCCTGAGAGCCAACAGGTAATGCACCACACCTGAGTAACCTTGTATGTTCCTACACCTCCACAGTATTATCTGCGAGTGGGTGGGGGAAAACCCGTTACATATATAAAAAACATGCTCCCGAATACATATGAATTATATCCCCACCTCACCCATACATATAAAATATATCCCCACCACCCCCATATATATTAAATATCCCCCACCTCCCTAATACATATAAAATATACCCCCAACCCCCCCAATACATATAAAATATACCCCACCACCTCAATACATATAAAATATTCCCCACCACCCATATACATATAAAATATACCCCCACCACCCCCATATATATTAAATATACTCCTACCACCCCAAAACATATAAAATATACCCCCACCACCCCCATATATATATTAAATATACCCCTACCTCCCCAATACATATAAAATATACCCCCACCTCCCCAATACATATAAAATACACCCCTACCACCCCAATACATATAAAATATACCCCTACCACCCTCATATATATTAAATATACTCCTACCTCCCCAATACATATAACATATACCCCCACCACCCCCATATATATTAAATATACTCCTACCACCCCCATATATATTAAATATACTCCTACCTCCCCAATACATATAAAATATACCCCCACATTGTACTTTACCTATCTCCTGCAGGACACAGACAGCACAGGAATATGTCTCTGGTCTGCCGGGGTGTGGGCTCCGCCCCCGCTGTCCTCTGATTGGCTGTCCTCTCCTCCAATCAGGGACAGCACACCGGTCCTCCTTGCTTTGCCCAGCCACCGTCCCGGCCCTCCCTCTCTCTGCCGCCCTCTCAGCACTTAACGCTCGCCTGCCCTCGCCACTGACCATGCCGCCCTCGCGCTGCCACTGCCGCAACAATTTTATACCAGAGGACATGCAGCAGAATTATCGGGTGAAAACCGGACACCTGGCAACCATATGGTGGGCACACATGGGCCGGGCGCGTGGGGGACCCCTCTTCTGTGGGGCCCCCGGGCAACTGCCCAGCGTGCCCATATGTTAAGACGGCCCTGACTAGAAGCACACTGCAATTCAGCTCAGTGATCTCAGACTCAAGGATTTGTTACTAGCCACTGTTTAAAGACACACACACACACACCAATCTGGTGTGTTAGGTAAGCAATTAACTATCACATACCCACTGCAAGTTCTCAAAAGTTTGCTACAAACTCCCAATTCCCACACAATCAAAATAAATGAACCCACTGTACACTCTTCAAGCTCACACACTAATGCTAGTAACACACACTTTGCACTACTGGTAATAACTCAACACTACATCCAACTGCACTTGAACCCCTCTTTAACTCACAGCCCAGTGCTCGCAAATACTAAATGTGCAGGCTGTTATTGCATCTTAAGACCAACACATATATTCTTAAGGACAATTGCTTTCTCTATATTTATTATATTTCTACTAGATACCGGTATATACTACTAAGGACCATAGGTTTCTTAACAGTGGTACTGTACGTCTTTAAGAAAATTCTATCTAGTGGTGAAAGAGTTAAAGCTATTTAAGGGGCCCTTGATCGATTACCCCTGAGGAAGGAAATTAGATTTAAAGCTCCCGCGTTACATGGGCCAATAGGAAGCCGCACCGGATGATGTCACAACTTCCTATTGGCCCGCAGGGTGAGGGAGCTTTGAAACTCCCCCATTACATGAACCCTGCTAGCCGAGCGGCTACCAGCACCCCCTACATAAATCAAAATCTCCCGAAGCTCTGGGTCCTTGAGCTGAAAATAATGGCGTTCAGCTCCAGAGACCCCCTGCTTCAATCCTATGTAAAAAATAAATATCACCAGCTTGGATTGCCGCTTTAATTAACTGTGCTATAACCATATGATACAGTTTCGATACCACCACAAGGTGTCTTATACTACAGCACCACTTAGTAAATATGGGCCAAAGTATATGTCTTTTTATGTGTTGTATCCTTAATTACCTGATTATTCTTGCGTAATTTAAGATACACAACATACAAGAAAATGCAACAATAGCAAATGAGTGTTGGGACTTGTGCATAGACACGGGAACCGTATGATGCCCGTTATAACACACACACTAAGCTGTACGAATCACACCAGACACAGGTGTAAATAAGGGGGCGGTAAGGCTGCGGCACATTTATTAAACGGTAAATAAAACATTTATTTCAATACACAATGCGACGTTAACCTCTAGCCTCCCAGCCAAGGGCACACAATCACTTCATGACACCCTGCTAAAACTGGGAACAAACAGCGGGGAAACAAACCTCTGTCTTACCCATATAAAAATGAGAAGGACACCACTTGAAAAAATAAATGTTGTATTGCAGGGTGCATATACAAACACGGTAATACGTACAAACAGTAATAGTATAAAGTGGCCTTGTGCAGAAATAGAAAAACACACTTGGCTGACTCTTGACAGAGGGACAAACGTCTCTTCTACTGAGTGTCACAGCTAAGTGTGTTTTTCTATTTCTGCACGAGGCCACTTTATACTATTACTGTTTGTACGTATTACCGTGTTTGTATATGCAGGCTGCAATACAACATTTATTTTTTTCAAGACTGGTGTCCTTTTCATCTTTATATGGGTAAGATAGAGATTTGTTTCCATATATTATGAATCCACTGGAGGAAGTTTTCTATTAAGGTGACATTGGGACTTTATAAGTTCTTTGTGCATATAATTGGAAATATAATATACTAGCTGAGAGACCCGGCGTTGCCCGGGATGTAATGTTCCCGCTCCCCTCTCTCTCTCCTCTCTCCTCCCCCCTCTCTCTGTTTGTCCCCCATTCACATCAATCCAGTCCCCCCCTCCCTCCTTTACAGCTCTGTTTGTCCCCCTTTACAGCTTTATGCAGTGTGTGTGCGTCAGTCATCAAACACACACAGACTGACTGACGCACACACACACACAGTCAGTGTGTGCGTGTGTGTGTGCCTCAGTCAGTGTGTGCGTGTGTGTGTGCGGCAGTCAGTATTTGTGTGCGCGTCAGTCAGTGTGTGCGTGCGTGCGGCAGTCAGTCAGTGTGTGTGTGTGCATGCGTGCGTCAGTCAGTGTGTGTGTCAGTCAGTGTGTGTGTGTGTGTCAGTCAGTGTGTGTGTGTGTGTCAGTCAGTGTGTGTGCGTGTGCGCGTCAGTCAGTGTGTGTGTCAGTCAGTGTGTGTGTCAGTCAGTGTGTGTGTGTGCACGTCAGTTAGTGTGTGTGTGTGTGTGTGTGTGTGTGTGTGTGTGTGTGTGTGTGTGTGTGTGTGTGTGTGTGTGTGTGTGTGTGTGTGTGTGTGTGTGCGTCAGTCAGTGTGTGTGTGTGTGTGTCAGTCAGGGTGTGTGTGTGTGTGTGTGTCAGTCAGTCAGTGTGTGTGTGTGTGTGTGTGTCAGTCAGTCAGTGTGTGTGTGTGCGTGCGTCAGGGTGTGTGTGCGTGTGGCTGTCAGGGGTTGTGTGCGTGCGGCTGTCAGGGGTTGTGTGCGTGCGTCAGTACGTGTGTGTGTGTGCGTCAGTCAGTGTGTGTGTGTGTGTGCGTCAGTCAGGGTTTCTGTGCGTGCGTCAGTCAGGGTGTGTGCATGCGTCAGTCAGGGTGTGTCTGCGTGCGCCTGTCAGGGTTTGTGTGCGTGCGTCAGTCAAAGGGCAGGCGTGGGGGGGGTGTGAAGGGCAGGCGTGGGGGGGGTGAAGGGCAGGTGTGGGGGGGGTGAAGGGCAGGTGTGGGGGGGGGGGTGAAGGGCAGGCGGGGGGTGAAGGGAAGGCGGGGGGGTGAAGGGCAGGGGTAGGGGGGGTGAAGGGTAGGGGTAGGGGGGGTGAAGGGCAGGGGTAGGGGGGGTGAAGGGCAGGGGTAGGGGGGGGTGAAGGGCAGGGGTAGGGGGGGGTGAAGGGTAGGGGGGGTGAAGGGCAGGGGTAGGGGGGTGAAGGGCAGGGGTAGGTGGGGGTGAAGGGTAGGGGGGGTGAAGGGTAGGGGGCGGGGTGAAGGGCAGGGGTAGGGTGCGGGGTGAAGGGCAGGGGTATGGGGCGGGGGTGAAGGGTAGGGGGCAGGGTGAAGGGCGGGGGTGAAGGGTAGGGGGCGGGGTGAAGGGCAGGGGCGGGGGTGAAGGGCTGGGGTGAGGGGCGGGGGTGAAGGGTAGGGGGCGGGGGTGAGGGGTGGGGGTGAAGGGTAGGGGGGGTGAAGGGCAGGGGTAGGGGGGGGTGAAGGGCAGGGGTAGGGGGGGTGAAGGGCAGGGGTAGGGGGGGTGAAGGGCAGGGGTAGGGAGGGTGAAGGGCAGGGGTAGGTGGGGTGAAGGGCAGGGGTAGGTGGGGGGTGAAGGGCAGGGGTAGGGGGGGTGAAGGGCAGGGGTAGGGGGGGTGAAGGGCAGGGGTAGGGGGGGTGAAGGGCAGGGGTAGGGTGGGGTGAAGGGCAGGGGTAGGGTGGGGGTGAAGGGCAGAGGTAGGGGGGTGAAGGGCAGGGGGGGTGAAGGGCAGGGGTAGGTGGGGGGTGAAGGGCAGGGTTAGGTGGGGGGTGAAGGGCAGGGGTAGGGTGGGGGTGAAGGGTAGGGGGTGAGGGGTATTGGGGGTGAAGGGCAGGGGTAGGGGGGGGTGAAGGGCAGGGGTTAGGGGGGGGGGGTGAAGGGCAGGATTAGGGGGGGGGTATGGGTGAAAGTGAGGCACAAATTGTTGGCAGGAGTAAAATGTCCCTACACACACACACACACACACACACACACACACACACACACACACACACACACACACACACACACACACACACACACACACACAGACACTGGAGAGTGGGACTGGCGCATATCAGAGGAGGCTGCTTGGCCCCCCAGTGGCCGGGGAGGTAGCGGCGGGGAGGTAAGGGAGCGCCGGGGAGTTAGCGGCAGGGAGGTAAGGGAGCATTGGCGGCTGGGGAAGGAGTGCCTCGCTTCCCCTCCGTCTTTCCGGGAGCCGGTTGAGAGCGAGGGGGGAGGAGCCTAAAGTTGGCGGCAGGGGCAGGAGGGCCGCGCTTCCCCTCCGTCCGGGAGCCGGTGCAGGGCGGCGCACGTGATGGGGGGGACAGAGGGTGTGTGTGTGTGTGTGTGTGTGTGTCTCCTTTGGCCCGTCACTCCGCCTCAGGCCAATGAGAGGTGTGCGGGGGCGGGCGGGCCAAGGGAGCAATCTCATTGGCCTGGCCCAAGGTCCAATGTGATTGCCGCTAGGGACACAGGGAGACACATACAGACACAGACACATAGGACGCTTTCAGAAATATATAGATAGATTGGGTATTCTATTTACAAACTGTGGTTTTAGATCCCCAGTGTGAGTGCGTTTATTTAATGACGCTATCCTGCTAACATTGACCATACTTCATCTGTGCTTATTTTAAAAAAATGTGTGTGTGTGTGTGTGTGTAGCCATGTATCCCCTTGGCTACTAATCTGCCCTGCCTAACACATAAGCCCTAGTACCAGTGCAGGCAGTGTTAGGGTTAAATCTACACCCTGCTGTAGTAAGCAGCTTCCTTGAGTGACGGGGGTGGACTGAGGCCTAGGTGCCGGCCACCCGGGCCTGAGATCTTAAGCCCCGCCCCTGGTAACAGTTGGGAGTTGACAGTTGGGAGTTGTCAGTTAGTGAGTTCTACTCTCTACCCTCAAGGGAGTGGGTCGTTGTGCTATCCCCTCCCGCAGGGGAGTGGGAGCTGTTACCCCTTACTCCACCAGGGAGTAGGGGAGCAAAGGATAGACCTTCGGGCCCTCAAGCCCTCGGGTTTGATTCCAGGGACCAGAGGAAATGCATTGTTGATTGTGTACGGCCGTACTCAATAAAGACCAGTTGCTGCTTTTATACTCCTGCCTGTGACTGCAGTTTATCAGGGGGAGTGCAAGAGGATTTTCCTGCAGGGACAGCACCCAGCTCTGCTGGGGCCTGCGGGGAATGGAGGCGCTGCACCCAGAAAGAGCTGAGAATATCCTGAAAGCCTGTCCTGTCTTCCCCACTACCATCGGCGGACACTCAGCAATCCTGTAAGCCACACAGGTACAGCACAGTGAGAGTACAGGTAACAGTGACATCTCCCTTAGGGTGGGGGAACACCTGTTACATATATATATATATATATATGCAGTGTTCGACAAATCCAGTCCCCCGCACGCCCCGGCGACTGGATTTGACCCCGTGGCGACCTCCTCATGGCCGACAAAGCAGCGCATGCTATTTTCCCTGCTCTCGTTATGTGAGCCCATTATTTGGCTCCTTCTCTACCTGCAATGGCCGCGTGGCGTCAGATGCCGCGTTGCCATGCCCACATGACGCTCATGACGTCACGCAGCGTCAAGGAGCTGAGGAGCACGAGCCACCATTGGAGCCTGGCGCCGGCCTGCCCGCATGTCCCATCTGCCGCCCGCATGTCCCATCTGCCGCCCGCATGTCCCATCTGCCGCCCGCATGTCCCATCTCCCGCCCGCATCTCCCATCTCCTGCCCCCATCTCCCGCCCGGCTGGCCGCATTTCCCATCTCCCGCCTGCATTTCCCATCTCCCGCCTGCATCTCCCATCTCCCGCCCGACCTACAGCACCGCCCGCATCTCCCGCCCGACCTCACTCACCTCACACCCGGCTGCCCGGCCTCCCGCCCGACCTACCGCACCGGCTGCCCGACCAACAGCACCTCCCGCCTGGCTGGACGAACTGCTGCACACGTGGGCCCCTCCTTTCAATGAATACCCACCCTGTGCGTGTGTCTGTCTGTGCGTGTCTGTGAGTGTGTCTGTGAGTGTGTCTGTGTGTGAGTGTGTTTGTGTGTGAGTGTGTCTGTGTGTCTTGTGTGTGAGTGTGTCTCAGAGTGTGTCTGTGTGTGAGTGTGTCTGTGTGTCTCTGTGTGTGTGTGTCTCTCTCCGTCTCCCTGTCTCCGTCACCCTCTCCCCGTCACCCTCTCCCTGTCTTCGTCACCCTGTCTCCGTCACCCTCTCCCTGTCTCCGTCACCCTCTCCCTGTCTCCGTCACTCTCTCCCTCTCCCTCCACACTCTCCCTCACCCACTCTCTCCCTCACTCACCCACTCTCTCCCTCTCTCTCACCCACTCTCTCTCTCTCACCCATTCTCTTTCATTCACTCTCTCTCCCTCTCTCACCCACTCCCGCTCTCTCACCCACTCTCTCACCCACTCTCTCTCACACTCTGGATCGGGATATCTTATTTACCCTATATATCTTAACTTCCCTATACCTACACCGAAATAACCAATACTGCTTTCTTCCAGATCTAACTCTCGAGCTTCACACGGGAGACATCGGAATCCCCCCTAACCCAGAAGACAGGTAGGGAACACCTCCCCTCCAATGTATAACATTGCGGGAATGAGGGTACCAGGACATTGAGGGACTGCGGACCAGGTAAGATCCCAGGTGGGATTGCTGCTTTAGATATTGGGAAGTGGGGGCATCCTGACACTGGTTAATGGGTTCAGGAAACTAGTCATTCACATCTGGCTTTTTTTTTCTAGATCTGACATTTACACACACGTAACAAGGACTAATTGTAGTATAATGTAATACACTTTCAGCTCTCTGCACTTTCATAAACTGATTGATGAACACTTTGTAACTTTTGTTTTTGAATCTGTGATTTGACCAGAAATGGATTCAATGTGCATTTTTAAATGCATCCTTCAAATTTATTTTCAATTGCTTACTGTATGTGTATGAATTGAATCTAAATAATAGGAGCTGAATTCATGGCCATAAATTCCACTCTGGCATGTTAGGAATGTAACACATTTCTGAACAGTGCGGAGGCTTTTAGACTGATTAAATGGCCGAGTCAAGTAAGAAAGTTTGGTAATTACAATTTAAACATATCAATTACTCATACTAGGTAGTAAAACATACCTTTTGGTTGCATTTTATGTCTAGAATACAAGGTTTTCTAGAGCTTCTTCGATATTGTATTGTATGTCTTTATTTACATAGCGCCATAAATGTACATAGCGCTTCACAGTAGTAATACATGTTGTAATCATATGAATAACAAATAATATAAATAACAGATCATGGGAATAAGTGCTTCAGACATAAAAGTAACATTAAGGAAGAGGAGTCCCTGCTCCGAGGAGCTTACAATCTAATTGGTAGGTGAACATATAGAGACTGTAGGAGAGAATTCTAGTAAGTGCGTCTGCAGGGGGCCAAGCTTTATGTATCATGTGTCCAGGATTATCCAGTGCTATTCATATGCTTCTTTAAGCAAATGTGTCTTAAGGTGGGCCTTAAAGGTGGATAGAAAGGGTGCTAGTCGGGTATTGAGGGGAAGGGCATTCCAGAGGTGCGGGGCAGAAAGTGAGAAAGGTTTAAGGCGGGAGAGAGCTTTAGATACAAAGGGGGTAGAAAGAAGACATCCTTGAGAAGAATGCAAGAGTCGGGATGGTGCATAGCGAGAAATTAGGGCTGAGATGTAAGGAGGTGCAGAAGAGTGTAAAGCTTTAAAAGTGAGGGAGAATTGAGTGTGAGATACGGGATCTGATCGGAAGCCAGGAGAGGGATTTCAGGAGGGGAGACGCGGAGACAGATTTAGGAAAGAGTAGAGTGATTCTGGCAGCAGCGTTTAGGATAGATTGTAGGGGAGACAGGTGAGAGGCAGGAAGGCCGGACAGCAGGAGGTTGCAGTAATCGAGACGAGAGAGAATGAGGGCCTGAGTCAGAGTTTTAGCAGTCGAGTAACAGAGGAAAGGGCGTATCTTTGTGATATTGCGTAGGAAAAAGCGACAAGTTTTAGAAACGTTTTGAATGTGAGAGGAGAATGAGAGAGAGGAATTGAGTGTGACCCCTAGGCAGCGTGCTTGGGCTACTGGGTGAATGATCGTATTTCCAACAGTAAATGTGGAAGGAGGTAGTAGGGCCAGGTTTGGGAGGAAGTATAAGGAGCTCTGTTTTTGACAAGTTAATTTTCAGTCGGCGGATGGCCATCCAGGATGATATTCCAGAGAGGCAATATATTGCCTCTATATGATATTCCAGAGATATGGTATGCTTCATACTATAGGATATATATAGTATGATATAGGGGCGACTGCACCCCTGAGATCAAGAGACAGCTGACACTTGGAAGAAATGCGATGATCAGTATGAACAATATCTGAAAGAGTAAAGACATCAGCCTGGCATCCAAATGCAGATTGGTCAGTGCGATCGTTTTCCCAATAGCAACATATGGCTGCGAAACCTGGACTCTGAGAAAGGCAGCCAGGCGAAAGATCGATGCATTTGAATTGTGGTGGTGGAGATGTCTGCTACGCACTTCGTGGACAACCAGAATAACGAACCAAGCAGTTCTGGAATGGATCAAATCGAAAATCTCACTGGAGGCCAAGATAACAAAGCAAAAGCTCTCCTATTTTGGTCACATCTTGCGAAGCAAGTCGCTTGAGAAGGACGTCATGCTTGGAATGATCGGTGGCAAAAGAGGAAGGGACCGCCCAAGAACTCGCTGGCAAGATACCATCAAGAAAGATACTGGACTGAACATAGCAGAATTGAAAGAAGCCGTGAGAGATCGGAAGACATGGAGCACACTGATCCATAGAGTGGCCGAGAGTCGTACTCGACAGAACGGATAAGGAAGGAAGTATGCTTCAGCACTAGAAAATATTTTTAAATGTTAAATGAGCCCTTGTATTTGCAGCTGTGTTAGAATCAGAAATGTGTAAGATATTGTAAACGAGATACAGTTAGAACGGTAGGTCCTGTACTTCTCCTTATAAAATGTTACAGTTCCTCAGTCACATATTTTGTCCCTGTGTCCAATACGTGGGGGTGTCATAAATTAAAATATAAATAATGCCTAATTTGCTGCAGATGCAAGGGCGCTCAAAGAAGTGCTAGTAAAGATGAAATAAGTAATTAATTCATTACAAAAAACGATATTAAGAACATTATGGGTCTTCCACCAACTGCGCCCCCTTTCCTCTCGCTCCTCCCCCTTTCTCTCTCACTCCCCCCTTCCCTCCCATTCTCACTCCTCCCTCCCCCCCCCTATTCTCTCTCACTCCTCCCACCATTCTCACTCCCCCCCCCACCCCCACCCCACCCTCTCAGTAATAAGTCCCTGTCTGGAGCAGACCATCCTGGCAGCAGACACGGAAAGTTGACAGACTCCCGTGTTAGATCGCTGGGGCGTGCCCCGCCCTCCTCTACCGTCTTCCTCCTCGTCCGTCACCTCATCTTCTGCCACCTTCCTGCTCTTCCGACCAACCATCCAACTTGAGCCCCCGACAGCTGTCCCACTCACCCCCACCTAATTCCGCCTCTGCTCTCAGGTGTCGCTGCACAGGGATCTATGGCTGCAATGGGACAGGCACCAAGGAGGTTGAGAGCCATTATTTATTTACTTATAAAATGCTTTACCAGGAAGTAATACATTGAGAGTTACCTCTCGTTTTCAAGTATGTCCTGAGGGGGTCTACACTTGGTCATGGGTTAGGGGTCACTTTAGGAGTAACACACTTAACCATGGTGATTTGATTATCTATTTTGATAACCGTTAATGTTAAAACTTGTGTAAGCTTTAAGAGCTTCTCATTGAATTTCATGTTGAGTTGCAACAACATTATCTGGAGATCACTTTGGGCTGAATTCCCCGAAGGGCAGTAGAGAGAGTTAAAATAACGTAATGTTGTTATTTCAGCTGGCAACAACAGTAAAACGAACCCCAGCTAATGCCATATTCACCAAGTTAACTATATTTTCTTCTTAGTAAAAATGCAGATATGGCAAATAGCTGTAACGCACCTATACGATGCGATTTAAAACCCATAAATAGGGGAAACAGCGATTAAAAATAAAAACACACACTCTACATCAGACAATAGCAGCTTCGGTCAGCTGATGGCTGAGCAGACTTCCTCTGGCATCTGCAAAAAGTGGGAGAATAAAGCACATGACATTTAAGGAGGAGGATATTGATAGGCAGGTGAACGACATAATAGATACTGTAATCACTCTAAACCAGGGGTTCTCAACTCCAGTTCTTAAGCCCCCCCCCCCAAACTCCCCCAACAGGCCACATTTTCAGGATATCCCAGCTTTAGCACAGGTGGCTCAATCAGTCCCTGCTTCAGCACAAGTGGCTCAGTATGAGCCTCTGATTGAGCTACCTGTGTTGAAGCATGGACTGATTGAGCCAACCATGCTGAAGCTGGGATTGATTGAGCCATCTATGCTGAAGCACGGATATCCTGAACATCTGACCTGCTGGGGGGGGGCTTGAGGGCTGGAGATGAGCACCCCCTGCTCGAAACTATCTGGTGAGCTCTGTGTAAGACCGCTACAGCAGATCAACTTTACAAAATAGTACATTAGAGTTTGCTACATACAGGCAGTCCTCGTTTTACAACGAATGGCTTATACAACGCTATGCAATGCATACCTATGTTCATTTATACAACGCCAAAACGGCTTATCCAACGCTCTTACAACGCTTTTCAACATTGTTTATGTGTATGTGTGTGTATATATATATATATATATATATATATACACACACATACACATAAACAACGTTGCAAAGCATCGTAAAAGCGTGTATATATATATATATATATATATATATATGCAAATATAGCTGTATGCTCATCTGCATGTCTTAGGCAGGTCTGCAACCCCGCCTTTCCCCATTATCACCCAGCATACAGCACTTCCACTGCAGCAAGGGATTCTGGGAAATGACATGCAAATGAGCACACAGTGTCACTTTTTGCCTCAATAACCATTTTTAACATGGTTCCCTATAGGCTTAAGCTTGCTGCATGGTCACAGCTTTGAGCACAGCCAGGGTTAAGGTGCATACCCAGAAAACCACCCACAGACAGCTGTTTCAACCTTGATGGGTCTCATCAGTGTGGGGTTGATTTTACTGGGATGCAAGAGAGGCTTATGGGATAGGCCAAACCATAATACTGAGTTAAGTTATGGTGAGTAAAAAAAGTGACAAAAACCCTCCACAGGAAAGCAAATATGCAAATATAGCTGTATGCTCATCTGCATGTCTTAGGCAGGTCTGCAACCCCGCCTTTCCCCATTATCACCCAGCATACAGCACTTCCACTGCAGCAAGGGATTCTGGGAAATGACATGCAAATGAGCACACAGTGTCACTTTTTGCCTCAATAACCATTTTTAACATGGTTCCCTATAGGCTATATACTATACTATATATATATATATATATATAATATTATACTATTTAATATTATATATTATGTTATATTATATATATATATAATACAGTATATACACTATATAATTTATGTGTGTGCTGCATATCTTATTGCCTGCGTAAAATATTTGGTGTATTTTAGTGTTAAAAATGCCTTCAGGAACGGAACCTTTCATTTAAACAGTGTTCCTATGGGGAAACGTGTTTCGCTTTACAACGTTTCGCTATCCAACGCCATTTTGAGTAACACATTGTGTCGGATAACCGAGGACTGCCTGTATTTGTGAGATGCTCTAAAAAGACAGACACCAAATGGGAATAAAACTAAAATTGACAGATCATGCAAGGGCTGCAGAAAGAACTGGACAAAATCCAACTGAAGACCTCATCTCCCCAGTTCCATATGAAGAGCAGATGATGTATATCATAGGTCGTGCTCAGGCCTTGGCCTTGAGGAGTTGATGGACACAGGAGAGCTTTCAGAGGAAGCAAAAGCAGGTAATGGTTTTACAATACATTAGCTTCAACGACCGTACTCATTACAATCACATGAATAATGTTCTATATCACATTGGAAAGACATTTGTGTGGCCAATAAAGTACATTTGTATTTCCCGTTGACAGGGTGGATTCCCAAAGCAGGTTGATTAATCTCCTCAGCTGACTCGTTAGGGGTATAAAGAGAGATCCCATGGGAAAAGAGACTATTCCAGGCAACACCGGTCCCTGGAACCCACCAGAGGGAACCCCCACAGACACCACCACAGATCCTGGAGTGGCAGGGAGAGCACCCTGCCTACAGGTACCTCTCTTTTTGTGTCACAAGCTTGGTTAAAAGCCTAGCATTCCAGCCCTCAGATAGGGACTGCTGAAGTTAGTCAGTCCCCTGCATGAGATTAGGCGTGGTTGTTCTTTTCTGTTCTTATTTGTTTTCTCTTGAAAGCTGCTGGCTAATAAAGCCTACTTTTATTTTCACCTAAAATGGATAAAGCCACAACTTGTGACCAAAGGCTGCCCTGTTATGGGTGCGGAAAAATTAAATCTTTTTTTTTTTTAATGGGCGCTCAGAAAAAAATTAAACCGTCTACAGAGACGTTTGCATGAGTGCAAGTGAAGTCTTCCCCACCTGTATGACTACCAGCTGTGTTCTAGCATATACAGAGAATATTACGGCAATAGCACCTCCCGAGGTCAGTGTGACGAATACACCTGCAAGTGCCAGAATGGAGGGAAAAATGTGTAATGTCTATAATGAACCCTGCAACATGATGGTCTCCCTTCAGGCCTTTGATGAGGATGTGTCTTATGGTCAAGAAGCAGTTGCTCTTACAAAGTTTTCCCACTTGAAGCAGAAGTATGAGAAGGCTCAGAAGAAAGCTCTCCGTCTCGGCATAGAGCTTGAGCTCTCTCAGAAGGAGTCTCAGTGCAGAGCTGGAAGTCTCCCAGAGAGAGGTTCACAGTCTTCGTACAGGGATGGAGATCTTTCAGAGAGGGGTCCACACTCAGCATAGAGTTAGATGTCTCTCACCAGGAGGTCATCAGTCTCAGTGCAGAACTGGAAATCTCTAAAACTGAATTTCACGGTACAGAACTGGGAGTCTCTCAGAGAGAGATTCACGGTACTGTCTCGGTACAGAGCTTGAAGTCTCTCAAAAAAGAGGTACACAGTCTCAGTACTGATCTTGGAAGTCTTTCAGAAAGAGCTTTACGCTCGCAACATAGAGCTGGAGGTCTCGCGCCAGGAGTTTCGGAGTCTCAATACAGGTGTGTAAATAGAAGGATGACAACGAAAAGATCCTGTGTGTTATAGAGACTGTCAAAAGAGAGAACAGAAACCTGACAGAGGAGGTTTCATATCTGACTGATCGAGTCATTAAAGGAAATGAGAAGCTTCACAAAGAAATTAACTTGAAGAAACAAATCCAGCAAGAAAAATTGGAAGTGTAATTAGCACTGAAAGAAGCAGAGGGCATCTTTCAGCAGGAAAAGAGCAAATTCCTATGTCTTTATTTGCAACTCTCTCAGATCAGAGCAACGCTGAAAGAAAGTAGAAAAGTGTTCTAACACTTCAAAAATACTACACAGCTTGTATCCAAGGAAGATTAAAGAGAATCAACTATCTGGGCAAACGCTACGCAGCGGTCATCATACCGGCGGCCTACAGAGGAACAAAAGCTTGTCAGCTTTGTTGCCAGAATAAAGCAGCCTGTCTTCTCCAGTCCATATGGAGAATGCAACGACAAAGAAAGAAATATGAACATTTGAAGCAATATGTAATTTTGTCCAGTCAAATGTTAGGAAGTATCTATGACGGATGCTCGCCACAAACAGGGCGGAACCGCGGGGCCGAGGTGGGGATATTAATACACCAACCTGGAGCTGGCTGACATTGTTGTTTATCCCCGCTGAGCACCACTTTCAGACTTATGTGGTTATGGTTCAATAAAGCTGAGTGAGGGTCTTCCTTATACTTTCTCTCCCCCTCATTTGCATTGTGTGAGGAGAACTACAACAATAATTGTTGTACTGGAATTTAAGGATCCTGAACCAAATGCAAATGACCTCTGTGCTGATAAGGGGGTCATGATTGTTGCAGGTAAGACCGTGATGGATTTCAAAGCTGTAAAATGGGGTTGCTGGTACTGAAGGAGCTTCAAGGCGATGCTACTGTAGTAGATACCCAGCCAGACATCACTTGGGACTTCCCCACGCATTGGAGAGGTCCGGGATGATAACTCTACTTATTACCAAACAGAGATGCCACGGGGGTCAATCTGAGTTGATAGAAACTATGCCAAGGTTGAACCCCTCTCCCCCCCCCCCCCCGGGATCAATGATACTGAGCCAGGCAGGTGGTCACCCTAATGACAGGGAAGAAAAGAACGCACAACACTGGAAAAGACTCGTTGCCAAGCGAATAAAAGAAGGCTTGGTATAATAGAAAAATGAGCTTGAGCGACAAGTCCTCCGCAAAGTTGAGGAAGATAAACACATCATGGAAAAGCTGTGCTTGGAAAAAGTCCTCCATGAGCGACTGAAGCACGATGATTTCAAGTGTCTACTGAAAGAGACACTGATTATGTACACTGGCTACAAGGAGGACGTTGTCACCAGTGCCCTCCTCAAGCACGACAACATATTTGGGCTTGTGTCACACGCTTGCTAAAAAGTCTAGCCTTCCAGCCTTCAGATAGGGACTGCTGAAGTTAGTCAGTTTCCTGCATGGGGTTAGGCCTGGTCATTGTTTTCAGTTCTAATTTGTTTTCTGTTTAAAGCTGCTGGCTAATAAGGCCTACTTTTATTTTCACCAAAAAAAAAGTCTTCGGTGTGTTACCCTCTGCGCACATCTCCTGCAGGC
Organism: Ascaphus truei; assembly: GCF_040206685.1. Taxonomy (NCBI): domain Eukaryota; kingdom Metazoa; phylum Chordata; class Amphibia; order Anura; family Ascaphidae; genus Ascaphus; species Ascaphus truei. Next base: position 48,674,883 of record NC_134483.1, on the reverse strand, counting down.
CCCTTAAAACATCTATAATAACAATAGTTGAAAAAGTCCAATGTAAAAAAAAAGTCCATGTATTATTTGTCAATATAATCTGTAAAATTACCCTAAATATGGCATTTATTCTATAGGCTAAACAACAATGCTAATGTTTAAAAATACACATTTTTTTTGTTCACATAGAGCATTATGCGCAATTATAATAGCCACACTGTAAATAAATATGGCATAAAATACCTAATTTTAATATACATGTGTGTATGTATATATATATATATATATATATATATGTGTTTGTATGTATATATATATATATATATATATATATATATATATATATATATATATTTAATAATGGTTTATGTTACTATTGTATGTCAAGTGTACTAATGAGAGATTTATATGAGCCATATAAACATGTATACCTACCTTTTTCTATTAGGACAATCACAAAGGCGTACAGAGAGCGTTCAGGAGAAGGCTAAATACTGGATCTGCAAGAAGCAAAACCAGTAACATGGTTACAGACAGAACATCGTATTATCAGGGAAAGCAGCCCCTCACTCCAACACCATCACAGCCTCGCAACAGGGTCAGGTGGAGGAAGATTGAAACACCTCCTCCTGCTACAACTCCCCAATGCAGGTAATAATGTGATGAGGCCATGTTGGACTATCAGCGCCAACTGCATCCAGCCCATAGATATGGCTGTACATTGGGTTAGTTGTATGGGAACGATCAGTGGTTTGACAAATGTGTCCTCTGCAGGGATGCAATACCATAGGGAAAGTATGGCTATGTGAAGACAGAAATAGATACATCTGTCTCAAATTACAGTGGAGAGAGTTCCTTGTGGGGGACAAAACATTGCCCATGCTTTAATAACTGACCCTGTTAAAACATGCACCACGCAGTAAAATAGCCAGCGTGTGACACTCAGGGGTCATAAATCTGCCCAATGTTTTCTGTTCAGAAACAATGGCACATTTTGTGTTTACAAGGAAATATTGAGGCAAGAGGTCTTTTGCGGCTTCCACTCCCTGTATTTCCCCCAAGCTGCAGCAGGCGGGATGTGAGGAGCTTCCATACAAATCTGCAGCTACTGTATGTGCCTCTGAATATTGTGTGTCACTGCTACAGCATGTACAACACCCCATAATGAGACCTTAGCAGGTAGCACTCCTTCCGACGCCTACGTTTGGCGATAACTTAGGTTAACGTCTCGGTAAATGGTCTGGCATCGTTTAGTGGATCGAACACTTTGGGGCTTATGCAGAGAGGAACGTTATTTAATGTGAAAACGGCAGGAAAATAGCCACAGAATTGGAGCAAGTTATGGGTGTATGCAGAAAGCTGCGTTACCTCTTTTTTCTGATGAGATTCAAAATTGCCAAGTTTTTCTGGCTACATTGAACTCGCTATAATATAGGGCAGAATGGCGAGTTGCAGTGCATCTATGCTACCTGCATACCACCCTATTTTAACATGGCGAATTTACCAATCTCTCCACGTGTTTGGCAATTTTTAAAGTAAAGAAACCTGCTGTGGCGAATTTGATGAATCTCTCCATGTTCTCTGCAGGACAAGCTTCTCTGGTGCGTATTTTCGCCAAAAGATGGCGCTATTTCCCTTCTCTATCCTCTCTGCATAAGCCCCTTTATCACTTCACTCATCTGTTTAATTACAAGATCAGTTGTAAATCACATGATAAAACCGTTCAGAAGGGGAGTAGACATGGTGTTTCTGCCTCTTGTTTTCACTTATCAATTGTGTCCATTACTCTTCTATGTACAAGGTCAATACTATTTACGGACGTGTTATTAGCACCGGTAAAGTAAATATGTAATATTCTGTTTTAATTCTTCTATTAGTGTGAAGTATGTTTAAAATCTATTTCCAACAACTCAACCTCATGTTAATACTGTAACTTAGTAGAAAAAGCTAAGTTATGCTATGATAAAAATAAGTGATTTGGGTGTTAAATCCTTTCTGCTCTGTGAGATTCTTTTATTGATTGATTACAGCTTCAAAATAAGGATAGATTGCGATGAGCATTAATAGTGCCCAGTGGTACACGTGTAGTACTATGAAATATCAGTAGAGGGCAGTCTTTACTTACAATACTAAATGCAAAAGCTTTTATTCCGTTATTGTGGATATGTGAATTAATTAGATTGGGATGATTATATAAGTACTTGTAACAGCACTGCACAGTTTTTACCTCCTAGAGATTACTATTCAGCAGGTGGGGCATTGATTAACCCCTTTGCTGCCAGAGGGGCCAGCAATTTATTGCAAAGCAATGCATTGCAGATCCCTTCGGCAGCAAATGGGTTAAGAAAATATTTCACACATAGGACAACAACTGAAACTCAATTCAAGACAATAGAATGTAATGTCATTGGGAGAACAATCTTGATTATCTACACTTTCCATCTCTAACCATTTCAGGGCTACATTTGCATGCCTTCAACAAAGCAATAGAGAAATCTAGCCTAACCCTACACCGAATATATATTATTACATTTGTATATTCCCTAGCACACTATCATGACTAATCCTAGGCACGGGCAGCTGGTGAAGCATTACATGTTCATGCAGATATTACATACTCCTCCTCCAAGCATACATACGTACACCCATACAAATTCATTATCCTTTATGAATAATGTCGGTCACAATTTTAGACCTTCCCTAGTTTTGCCAAAACGACCTCCCATTTCATGAGATATATTAAGAACACGTGTTAACACTGTTTATTCTGCTGCATTTATCATCTGTGCAACTATAGGAGAAGGTCACAGCAAATGTATTTTGACACACTGCACCATTTTTTGCTCCACATTTTGTGTCGTGTACAAAGCATGTTGCTCCAGATTCTGACATTGGGTACAAATTTCTAAACAAGAAGGATAACTCCATGTCCGGAAAAACTGTTACTGAAATGGCTAAAAGGGAAGGAAAGTTTATTTGAAACTTAATGCACTATTGCTCCTCTCCTCTTCCCTGTTATTATAATAATAATAATAGCATGTTCTTGTATAGCTCTGCTAGTTTTACGTAGCGTGTTACAGAGACATTTTGCAGGACAGGTCCCTGCCCCGTAGAGCTTACAATCTATGTTTTTGGTGCCTGGGGCACAGGGAGATATGGTGACTTGCCCAAGGCCACAAGGAGCCAACACTGGGAATTGAACCAGGCTCCCCTGCTTCAAACTGAGTGCCAGTCAGTGTCTTTACTCACTGAGCCGCTCCTTCTCCCCTATTATTATCATTATGGTTATTATTTTGTCTCTATTTGTTTGTTTATTGTGTGTTTATATTACATATTAAAAATGATATATATATATATATATATATATATATATATATATATATTTTACTCTGATTGAAAGGATAAAAAGTGATTACTAGTTGTGTGTAATGTAACGGCTCCCTCCCTCTTCCGTTTGACACTCCATAAATCACAAGCTGATGCACAGGGCACACAAAGTGGAGTAAACTTCTTGGTGCACATCACAAAAATGACACAATGTGTGCCAATTTCGTTCCATAATTACCTTAGTACAGGAGCGCTCAACTCCAGTTCTCAAGCCCCCCACAACAGGCCAGGTTTTAAGGATATCCCAGCTTCAGCACAGTTGGCTCAATCAATCCCTGCTTCAGCATAGGTGGCTTAATCAGAGGCTCAGTCAAAGACTGAAGTTTGAATATCCTTAAAACCGGTTGAGGGGTCTTGAGGACTGGAGTTGAGCCCCCGTGCCTTAGTAAATAAACTCATCACTTGTTTGAAATTGAATTTCCAAAAACCTTTTGGATTGTAACCTTTAGATTGTAACGACGAGAACAAAAAAAATACATTAAAACCGGAGAAAGGCGTGCGTGCTATATGGGAACTGCATGTTAAACTGATCTTCTATACCCCTTTATTATAGTATATAATGGGTTAATCGATAAATGAATCAGTGAAACCAGTATCCCATTTCTAACCTCCTACAGTATATGTTGCTAAACATTGTAGCTGAAATAATGTGACTGAGGCTCATGTGATGCTAACACAGTAGTACGGAACTGGCCACACCCAAGTAGATATAAGGCCAATTTAGCCGCATAAAGTATACACTGCACTTCGTGTTAGGTCTATTATAGTGGAGGGGTCAGTGTGATTACAGCCCCTCTCTATCTGTAATAGGCCTCACTAGTGTTATTATGACACAAGCAGTGTAGTTGCAGCCAATGTAGTCATATAAAACAGCAGCAGTGTTGAATGGTCCCCAGTACTGGTTGGGAACGTACAGTAGCTTGCTGTACTATGTTATACTTGGTAGATGCTTTAAATATAAGCGTGCGCTGGTATTGAAGGTCATTAAATAAAATACTTGCTGATTGTGCATCTAAGTTTACGGTTCTGCATTGAGGTTTGACCATAAAGTTGAACTGTAGGTTCAGGCGATGGGAAGACGTGGCCGTGACGTCACGAAGCTGGTTTGCGCTCCTCATCGGCTGAACCGCTTGCCGTGACACGGCCGTCGCTCGGAAAGACAAGCGAGCGCGCACTATGGATGGCCTCATAGGATGGAGGCCTGTTGTTGGTGACGCACGCGCTGTCGCGGCAACTATAATTGCGGGCCTTAACATACAGTGCTTCCACTGCAGCTAGGGATTCTGGGTAATGACATGCAAATGAGCACAGTGTCCGGCAGGCATATGCTTATAGGGATCCATGTTAAAATGGATGTGAAGTAAAAGCATTTAATTTCCCAGAATCCCTGGCTGCAGAAGAAGCGCTGTATGTGAATGGGGACAGGCAGGGTTGCAGACCAGTCTGAGACATGTGAATGAGCTCACAAGTGATATATTTATTTTCTGTATGCTGTAAGGTGGAGGGGTTTTTGTCGCTTGTTTTACCCACCATAACTTATTGAATGTGCGGTTGAAAATGTAGATGCAAATTTGTCTATTGCCAGTAGATGGCAGTGAATTATTCTCTTTATGACTTGATGTGGCTATAACTCCTAGATGGGGACTATGAATCCGCATTGAAGAACCTGTAATCCAGCATCTTTTCATTCACACTGAGACCCAATACTCATTTTATGAAGGGGCCCTTAACTCTGAAATCCCATGTACAGTCCGACCGAAAAAACCACCGCACAGAAGCCAGAAACAACGTTGGCCTGGACTTTTTTTTTGCCCCATCTGCCGGGACAACGGTGCAGTGTTAGGAGGACTTTAATCCATTCTCTCATACAGACGCGACCAACGTTATTGCCACCCGTGGCGCGCTCCTGCGGGTAAAATGGCTCGAGAGCCCCGCCACCGCCTTCCCTCGCGCGCGGCGGATTCGAAACAGTGTCCGCTTCTCCCGCTCGTGTGTTGTGTGCCCCCCGCTGCAGCGCACCCCCGGGTTGCATGGACGCTGGGTTCATCAAGCAATGTAAGCGGATATGATGCATCTTTTATAGCAGCAGCCTTATCACCAGGTATACAATTACAGTGTCGGCTATATGTATAACATGAGCAAGTCACACGTCCCTTTGTATCAGGTACCCAGAACTCCATTGTAAACTGATGGCAAACGCACACAGCCACAGATACTGTACATGCTGAAGTCAGTAGAGCTCATTATAGACATGGGGTGCTTAACTCCGTTCTTCAAGACAAACAGGTCAGGTTTTAAGGATATCCCAGCTTCCTCACAAGTGGCTCAATCAGTCCCTGCTTCAGCACGTGTGGCTCAATCAGAGGCTCTGATCGAGCCACCTGTGCTGAAGCTGGGATATCCTGAAAACCTGACCCGTTGGGTGGCCTTGAGGAGTGGCGTTGAGAACCCTGGCTATAGCTGGAAGAAATACAAACTTGAAAGATATTTATTCCATTCAATGAAGGTCTCCAGTTATCGCCTATGCATGCAGCTTTCCCCAGCCAGCAATCGCTCTCGGACACTGAAAGTGAAGCCGGAATTTAGGAATGACTGAATATACTGTAGTGCCCGGCTCCTCCTCTAACTCTCAAGTGAAATTCATCGGGGAAACAAGACCTTCAGTCAGCTAAACTGCAGCCCCGTCTCTGATTATTCATACGCAGCTAACATTCACCTTTTTGTAGGGATTCCTTTGGAAACAAAGCCAAGTATTTGTTTTTGTTTGCTTGTTTTTCTGTTCATGGCGTCATAATTCCCTTTTGGGGTTCCCCCCCCCTCTTCTTCCTAACATAGCGACAGAGGGCTCTAAGTCCCATTCAGTCACCCTAGCTCTTCATTCCAACTTCATTAGGCAACAGTGTGAAAAGTGCTCGCAAAGAATTTTCCACACCGATAGCCTGCACAGCAGCACGCTGTAATTCCACTCAGCAGCAGCAGCAGCGCGCTGAAGCATGCCACAAGCAGCAGGGCATCCAAGCCAGTCCAGTGAGTAAATTCACGGATTTTTAAAAAAAAAATCAATAAGTGGATTCATAAAAAATAATAATAATTTGCTTTGGAAAGCAGTAACCTTGTTCTGGAGGGTTCGTCTTCTCTGCTGACATTATTATTATTTCATGGCTTCAACTTCAACGGATTGTGCGTTGCGCAGTGATCTACGCAGTTTGACGACGTATAAAGGACTCCTTTTTATGCAATCAATACTCATGGGAGTATGTGTGAGAGGACACGAAACTGTGCAGGACTTTGAGGTAATAAAGGAAAATGACATTCAAAGTTTTCTAAAAAAAAATGTAAATGAAAAAAAGCTGGAAATCAATCATTCTTAGACAGCAATGTAATAACTTATGTAAACATGTGCATCAACAAAATTCTTAGATCATTTGGACGGATCAATATCTATCTATATCTATATTTTATTATCTATTTGTCTATATACGTATATACGTATTTGTGTGTGTGTGTGTGTATATAATATAAATGAGATTTTTCGATCTATAAATTAGATGGATCGCAAATAAAGTGAAATTTGTGGAGTCTATTGTTCTGAATAAAATATTCTATAAACCAGTTTTTAACTCCATATTAAAGCAGCCAAAATGTATTTCCTTGCACTACCAGTTGCTGTTTTTTCCTGTTCCGTTTTTCGCAAACAATACTCTGTATTGCTGCCTGGGGAGTGTGCAGCTTTAAGAAAGAGGCGGATGGCTGAGAAATGACGCAGGAATGTTAATGAGTAACTCTTGAGAGAGAGAGAGAGAGAGAAAAAAAAAAAAAAACTCTTCCTCAATGCACCATGTGTGGTAACAGGCTTGGCTGCCACACTATTTAAACAGAGGATATACTAAGGAACAAGGAGAATCAATAAGATCAAACAGGAGATGCTCCATCAATGAGAGAGTGCAGGCTGTTACCTTATAGCACTCTAGACACAAAGGACAGAGTTGCTTTTTATACATTTAAAAAATAAGAATAATAAGTGTTACATTTTGTAATAACTTTTTATTCTCTGCCTAGAGAACACAGGGTTGATAGATCCAGGAATCCCCGGGGAGTAGGTGCAGTTTATATTTTGGGAAGAATGTCATCCTTTTTATTATTTAGCTTCTCTGTGGTGACTTTGGCTATTTTAGCAAAGAGCAACCCACTGGATGAAGAGAAGGTGAACATATTTGTGATTTTACCTAGTGATAATTCCTATATGTTTTCATTGGCTAGGGTCAAACCTGCGATTGAGTATGCCCTGCGATCCATAAAGGAGAACGAGACACTTCTGCCGGGGTTTATTTTCAATGTCAGTTACAAGAACTCAGATTGTGGCAACCAGGCACTATTCAATCTAGTAGACACGGTCATCCAGCTGCAGAAACCTGACGTGATCCTTGGTCCTGTGTGTGAGTATGCTGCTGCCCCTGTGGCTAGACTTGCATCTCATTGGAACATCCCCATGATGTCCGCCGGTGCACTGGCAACGGGTTTCATGCAGAAGGCAGATGAGTTTTCACACCTAACTAGAGTGTCACCTGCCTACTCCAAGATGGGAGAGATGTTCCTTGCCATGTTTCGCTACCACAAATGGAACAAGGCTATGTTGGTCTACAGCGACGACAAACTGGAGCGGAACTGTTACTTTACGTTGGAAGGGGTCCATGACGCCTTTATGGAAGAAGGTTATCACATGTCCATCCACAACTTTGATGAAACGAAGCATGTGGATGCGGAGGAAATCGTGCACTCGATTCAGAATAAGGAGGGAGGTGAGTGTCGATGTCTGTAGGAAATCCTTGCATGTATGGAGAAGAAAGCTGGGCGAAAACTAGGCACATCCCCAAGGAAACTAAATCCTCAAGGTGACTTACCTGGTATAACGGTTGTCAATATAGCAATATAGGTTATAGATATTGCATTTTGTAGTGGTAACACCTTGCTCTCTTCAGAGTGAAATATGATTACCAAGCTTGTGTGAGAGATGTCACCACATTTTCTAGTTGTCATAATGTAAAAAATAATAACACGAGCAAACTGAGTGCATACTAACGTGTGGCTGTAAGTTACATTGCGGTTTACCAGGTGAGCATATTGAAGTGGAACCTTGCTTAAAGTTTGTGTCGCATACTGTATTTGCTATCTGTGATCGAGTGTTTGTGACCAGTTCAAAGTGTGTTCTTATCTTCGGAGTTAATTCTGTGGCTATGAATGAGATGTTACACAGAGCGCTGCAAAAACTTGTAAAGCGCAAGTGATCTTAATTGTATAGTATCATGTTTTGACTAAAGAGGGGAAATAGCTTGTACTGCATGAAATTGCATGAAATTGGAAGCAAAACCTATATGTTTTCACTCGCGATAATTAAAATGTGCAGGAATGCCCTAGGAGCTCCGGTTTTTATTAGAGGATTAGGCACAAGCTTTTGGACACAAACTCGTGAAGCATCTGTGTAATCCAAGCTATTGCAGTCTGCCCAGAGATGATGAATAAACATGAACCATATCAGATATTCTAGATGACATCTACACGTAACCGTCTTTGGCCACATATTAACTCTTTAGAGCCTAGTTGTAAATGCTTTACATTCGTTCTAATAGTTAAGTATACTTTATATAGAACAAATACAATTAGCACGTTTAAAAAAAATAAAATAAAATGCAAAATGTTAACCTTCTTCATTATCGGCATTCCAAATGTATTAAATATTTTACTTTGCACTGGGCAGAGAACTCCAACCACTCCAGATTTTAGAAATAGTCAAGGAATTAGCAAACATGAGAGCCTTAAATCACACTTAGATTGCACACAGAGTATCGCAGAATTATGTCTGGCTGGGGTTGCCCAGGGAGAGGGTTGAAACCCCACTCTGCTAAGCAGCAGGGTGAACGATATGAGATCAGAATCTCACATTCAGGACAAATTCTGTGCTCAGGTGGCTCGTTTACACTGAGACAAACTCATAATTTCTTAAGTGTGATATATTTGAAGTGTTTTTATTCCTTTACTTTTCAGTCCCATTGAGCGGTATTAACTAGCTTCCCACTTTAGCACGAGAGGAGTTACTGTATAAGGGGTTGTTTCGTGCATCTCTGGTAATCTTAAGGCTTACACAATGCAAGCAGAAAAAAATGTGATGCACTGAAGTAGATATATTGCTAATATTTATTAAATACTATATTTTGATGTTTGCACACACACATCAGTGCTGCATTTATGTACCATTATATTTGTAAATGTAATTTATAGAGAATGACCAATCAAGATGCCAAGAATGTCTTGGGCACTAAAATTATGCAACATGTAATCTTTTTTGTTGTCTTAGTTTTTTTTCATCATACTTGTATACTTATTGAAGGCTGTGTACTAAGTGGGGTAAAAGTAGATAATTTTTAATATAAGAACTCTCTGCTCCAGTTTTTCCCCTGTGTGTTTGGGATTTGGAGAGTGTCTGTAAAAGGGTTCACCTGATGCACATATTATAACGGGATGTATCAGGCTTTGCACTTAACCTCTCTCGGCAACAATCTGTGCCAGATGTAAGAAGCTTTGCCAACAGCCTTCTTACTTCTGGTGCAGCTGAGCGCACGAAATGCAGCAGTTGCACCTAATCACTTTCTCTCTTTTTTTGTGTGTTGATCTCCTCAAGGTGTCGTCATTTTTACAAGATTTTGCAGACTTACTTTCAACCACTGAATAAAATCAAGAGTTAATGTCTTGTGTATGGAGGGCACGGAGAGAAATTTGTTAATAGTACTCAACGAACTGTAATTTTCTCCTAAGGTACTGTATGTAAGTTTGTATGCATTTATGTATATAAACACACATACATCTATCCGGACAATTATTTATCTTTTCCTTGCTGGAATGTCCCTGCAGCAGTGAAAGGACAAAAACGTATCCAATTTACATTATTTCATGGGAGGCTATTCCATTTCTGCTCCAATTACTTAACATTTGGCATTTTCCCAAGTTGACAATAACAGGATAGGTTCATTGATAATTCTAGTGGTCTCGGTGCTTTGATGTAAAACTGAATGAAATATGACACATTCCCTTTATATTCCCATTAGATGGGAATTAAATAGGAGCTATAATGAACAAAATTACACCTGTTTAGCTACAGTACTTTAGCTTATGTTTTTTGGTCGATAAAAGGAATGCATATGTTCTGCCAAATGCCAACATTTAAACAACATGTATAGTTATTTTCTAGTCATTGTTATGAAACGGCACTTTGCTGGTGGAAATGATAGTCACATCTCTAGCTGACTTCAGTGTACAGTGGCGGCCGCCTTTATTCTAATGCGGCCGTATCGGCACAACTCTGATTACCGCGGGCAGATGCAGTATTTTTTTTTTCCGGAATATGCTCCGGTATTGTAGCGCTCGTAATATGGAATGCATGAACGTGAATGCGGTGAAGTGCGGTGAAGTGCGTGGCATTCGGAAAATATCCCCGAAAAAATTCGGAGATGTTTGAGAATAAAAGGGGCCGCGGCTGTACTTCCAACCGAAAAACATAGCTAAGTTTAAGGAGACTTTTTATGTAGTCTCAAACTGATAATGATCTGGACAAACCAGCACATTTGATAGCTTTATGTTACACAATGTAGACATACATTTACATTGACATTAAATATAAACACGAAGGTGAAGCGTTCAGCTCCATTCAAATGACCAGGGCGACAATCTTCTCCAGCACAGGGGAGCAGCTTCACAGCATATTGAATATGTGCCTTAGGCTGAGTCCATAGAGGTGGAAGCCGCTCTCCTCCGCGGTGATGCTGAGGCTCGCCTGCTCGGTCAGGAGCGATTCCATGGACTGGCAGGCGAGTCAGCGTGCGCGGTCGGGAGGCGGGGCAGTGACCTCGCTGGGCCAATAGCTCGCGAAGCGCTGATGTCACGGCGTCGACGTCATGACACTGCTTCGCGCTGATTGGGTGTTTTCAGCCGACAGCGCGCTGAGAAACAGTTTAGGCTGTCGGCTGAAAATCCCTGCGCCTCAGCACGCCTGCGGACGCTCGCGGAAGCCCCCTCTCAAGACATCCTCATTGAGGATGACGGGGCTCATCGCGGAGCGTCCGCATGGCTCAGCGCGGCTTCCCCCTCTATGGACCCAGCCTTAAAATACATAATGGTCGCACTCTTGCATACAATTACTACTCGGTAGGCTAGAGATATAGCTAGGAAGGGTGCATACTGCTTGTGGTGTTGGAATCTCGATCACATAAGAGCTTGTGTAGAATAAAATGAAACCAATTCCATGTGATGGCAGCACATATTTATAAATGTGCTTGACATACCATTTTTTGCTTTTCTTAGTCATTAATTAGTATCCACTCTGTCTGAGATTCATAACAGAGAAGGCGATGGAGCTAAACAGTGGTCTGATTACCATCCCACCAATCACTCTGCCAATGACAGACACTCCGTCTGGTTAACAGTAAGTTAGGTTTCGCTGAGTGGAAACTCTAGTAGTCATTATACACTCATAGTTTAGATTATTATTATTATTGTTACGATTGATTTTCCTTTGAGGCTAGGGTTTGCAATAGTGAATAGGCATTGGGGGACTAATAAATATTCTGATGCAATATTAATGTAGCATTTGAGGTTCACAAAATGGGAACATTACTTTTTGTAACGGTGTTCCTTCATAGTCAAAAGGGGACCTATTTCCTGGATATATTTCAATGTCCTTCATCTGCATCTTGGGCAACCTATAAAATGGATTATTGAACCAGGTCTCATTTACTGCCTCAGCACTTAAGAGTTCATTACATTATCCCTATAATCCCCCCATACACCCTCCTTTTGTTTTTCTTTGCTAGGTATATTTTAAACCCGTCTGCTTTCAGTCATTCAGGGGTAAACCCAGAAACTCTACATCGCCAGTCCAGCAGCCTAGCTCCACCACCTTCTCTCTTCTCTTTGGCATGGGGATACATCTGGTGTCACTTGCCTTAACCCGGGGGTGCTCAACTCCAGTCCTCAAGGCCCCCCAACAGGTGGCTCAATCAGTGCTGAAGCAGGGGTATCCTGAAAAATGGACCCGTTGGGTGGGCTTGAGGACTGGAGTCGTGGACCCCTGCTATAGCTGAAATAAATACATTTTTTTTTAACTTTTTCTAAGGAGGGATATAGGTCATTACAAGTGTCGTGCTCTCTGCTGTGTCATTACACAACAAATGACATGCAGAGTAATATTTCAGTTCATGCTTTATGCTTGCTAAGCCCTCATCCTCTGCGGATAGAGAGAACATGACTTTCTTGTTTTTTTTCTGTTCACCTCTGACTATGAACCACAAATCACTATTATTGATGCACATTTCTGGCAAAATGAGGTCATTGTAACATGCAACACACAGTTTGTGTATATTAAAAGAGCATTTCAGGCTTTAAATAAAAAAATGATTGCGTAACTTAGGTTTGAAGCAGGGAGTCTCTGGAGCTGAACCCCATTAATTCCAGCTCCGGGAACCCCCCCACTTCCCGAGCTTCCCCGCTTCCCGAGATACCTCCAAAGGGGCGTCACGCGGGCCAATAAGCTGAACCTAATTTAGTCCTGGCTTCCTATTGGCCCGCAGGGCGCGGGAGCTTTGACACTCCGTCATTACGAAAACCCTGCTAGCCGAGCAGCTTCCGGCACCTACTTACAGAGATGCGTATCTCCGGGAGCAGGGGGTGCCCAGAGTTGAAATGAATGGGGTTCAGCTCCAGAGACCGCTTCAATCCTACGTTAAAAATACCAAATTGGATGCTGGGATTGCCTCTTTAAAGTTCAGAAAATAGGGCCTTATAGTATCATAGTTTAAGTGTAAGGGCAAAAGGACCCCAGGGTATGCTCTCTGGTCCTTCCTTTTAAGATGCCATTCATTAGTGCGCTTCTTAAAGGGAAGGAGGGTGTGAGCTCTTAAAGATCACCGTCCTATTTTTCTTCAAGTTAGCCCAACTTTTGAAAATACAACTTCTATATGGCAATTAGAACCAGGACAAAGTGGTGTCTTAAAAGGATACACCCGTCTGCAACGAACGTGAATTAACAGCTGTCAAAAGGTTCATGAATTCAATAGTGACGATTGACATCTTTATATTTAGGATGGAACAAGATGAGTATTTTTAAAATACTTTTACATTTTTTTAATGAAAAATAACGTATTCTTAGCGTGTATTTGTAAAGCGCCAACATATTCCCGCAGCGCGGTACAATGCGGGTACGGAGTGACATCAATGACATAAACAGAAGGACATGTATTCTCACAACCCAGGGAGAGCATATAGAAGAAAAGCAACAACAAGGAAAATAATCTAAATGCAGACAGTAGAATCAGGTGTATGGTAATTCACTGGATGTATTGGCTCCTATGTGCAGCCTACTCACAGGATAGCAGTAGTGTATGGGCAACAACAGGTTACCGGAAGCTGGTACCAATAGATTTGGGGGTGGATGTTAGGGTTATGCCAGATAGGCTTCCTTAAAAACGTGAATCTTTTTTTCATGACATGTCTTAAGAACTGTTTGTTTCTATAAATGTTTCTAACACACGAGCGCAGGAAAAAAGTTATGCAACATATGATCTAAACAAATCACATTGGAGTTACATTTTACATGAATATTCTTGGTAGTGGATTAGCAGAAACCCGTGATTCTGCAAAGCGCAATAAAGAACAAATTGTCCACATCTATTATGTATGTTACACAATGTATCACAGTCCAGGATCATGGGAGTGCTGAAATGATATGTAGGGTTCACTCTGCTCTGGAAGCGCCTGTCAGTTCTTTACAGTGTATGTAGGGCCATTCAAGTGCTGAAAGGTTAAATGCCACAACAAGATCCTGGCTATTAGATTAGATAACAGACAATGAGTCAAAGTATTTTTTTTCTCTTGAGCAAATATACATTAGACATTCTTAATTGAGCTTCTCTTGACCCTATTCATGAGAAAGTTCCCAGATTGCCTGGGGCAGAGCTCTTTAGCGAGCAAGGTCCTTTTTAATAATGACTGTTTCACTCACGGGAACAAGCTGTGTTTCATGGCAAGCAGAACAATGGCACGAGTTATACAAAGAAGATTCCTGGAGCCCGAAGATCCACAATAGTACATTTTCCACGAACCAAACAATCAAATGGTCTGTGTAAGTTTGCATTGTGTAATAACTTGCAGTATACAAAACTGAAGAGGAAGCATCCATCAAAGTAATTGCTTTCACATAATAAAATGAACATTTTTAAGGCTAGTAAAATAGTGAGATCTACAAGATGTGTTACTTGTATACTACTTTGTGCAATGTCCTTGTAAGAGTAAGTGGTCTAAAGTAGTGGGGACATTTGAAGCAGCAATCCAAGCCGGTGGATTTTTTTGCAAATTGTTTTATATGTAGGATTTAAGCGGGGGTCTCCTCCAGAGCTGAACCCCATTCATTTCAGCCCCAGGGACCCCCTTCTACCAGAGATACTTACCGCAGAACTAGGTGCCGGTAGCTGCTCTCCACGGCTACCAGGCTTTACAATATGTCCGCTTTTCAATGATTTCCCGCCCTGCGGACCAATACGATGCGGTGACATCATTGGTGTGGCTTCCTATTGACCCATGTGACGCGGGAGCTTTAAACGTTAAAGCCCTGCTCGCTCAGCCGGAGCAGCAACCAGCACTCACTGCGGAGCGAAATATCTCTGCCAGCAGGGGGTCCCTGGAGCTGAAATTAATGGGGTTCACCTCCAGAGACCTCCTGCTTCAAATATAAATATATATGTGTATATATATATATATATATATATGGTAAAAATGGTTTTTGAAGCAAAAAGTGGCACTGTGTGCTCATTTGCATGTCATTTCCCAGAATCCCTTGCTGCAGTGGAAGTGCTGTGTGCTGGGTGAAAGGCTGGGTTGCAGACCTGCCTAAGACATGCAGATGAGCATACAGTTGTATTTGCATTTGTGTGTATATATATATATATATATATATATATATATATATATATATACACACACACCTCAGAACATTACAGTAACAATCCCACTAAGCAATGGGGATTTGCAATCATTTAGCCATAGAACAGCACTGAGCGCACAATTCAAACTGACTGATGGAAATCTCTGAGGAAACAATGTTGCAGAAATGCCAAAGCTGCACCAATCAGAGCTTAATGGGTCAATCCAAGCACCTTTATTGTACCATGTGTAGCCAGGTCACCCTTTGCCCCCTGCGACCCCCTCGGGAGCCTCCGTGGGCACAAGCGATGCCGGGTACTGCCGGAGGCCAGCGGCAGACCCGACGGCCAACCCAAGGGTGGGGGCCGTTGCAGGGAGCGGTGCGCTGTCTCCGCGAGCAGGCCGGTTGCCGGGGACGCGATCGGGCCGTTGCTAAGGCCGCGGTCGCGTCTCTAAGGTCCCGGCGGCCGGCGAGGAGAGCGCCGCCATTGCGCTTCAAGTCGCGCATGCGCAGTGATCGCGCGAGGGCAGGAGAGCCCCAGATAGGTCGCGCATGCGCAGATAGGGGTAGGGAGCTAAGGCAGCTCTTCGGAGGTCGCGCGAGAGTAGGGAAGCATAGGGAGAGCTTGAGGCGGCCATTAGGAGTTAGTGTAGGCAGAGGGGAGGAACGCACGCGGTCCCAATGTTATTGTAGGGGCCTCGGGACTACAATTCCCATGAGGCATAGCGAGGCAGGCACCAGGTGCTTGATAGGAGCCAATAGAGAGGTAGGACTGCCCTGGAGGAAAAGAGATACATTTCCCGGGCTTTGCATGAGTCAAGTCAGTCAGGAAGAAGCAGAGTTGGAGTCAGGGGGCTGTTAGGGAAGTAGGGTGTAGGGAGCGAGTGCAGCTTCTGCCCCATATAGGTACCTACACTCCAGGTAGACCCCAACTCCCCACTAGTTGGGTGGGTAACTGTTCAGAAGGTGATAGAGAGTTGGAGCTAGGGAGCTGTGAGGGAAGAAGGGTGTGGGGAGTGAGAGCAGCTCCTGCACCCCATAGGTACCCACACCCCAGGTAGGCCCCAACCCCCCGCTAGTGTAGTGGGTTAAGTACTGAGGGAGGCCCAAGATAGGGACGCTGCCCTTAGTGTTGTTAGAGTGCTGTGTTGTCAGGGTCACAGCGAGCAGTGCTGTGAGGTCTGATAGGCAGGCACCTTGTTGCGCAGCACGTTGGCTGCAGCCTCCAGTGAGTTACAGCTTGCTGCGGTAGGCGCTGGGACTAGTCAGAGAGTAGTGGGTCTGGAGAAGGGCTATAGCTGTTCTAGTCACCTTGAGGTAGCGTTAGGGGTAGGATGCCTGAAGGGATAGCCTGTTAACGAGGTCAGGAATTCTGGAGAGGATCTGCACTAGGCTAGCCAACAGTAGGTAGACGCCCAAGTACTGCATGGAAGAGTACTCTAGTCCATTCCAGATCACTAACCGAAGGGACTTGGGTAGTTGGGGGAGTGGGACAGGTCATTACCCCCTGCAGGCCCTAGGAGTTCCCCAAGCCACTACAGGTTGCTGTACTACAGGGACAGGCCCTAGGTTAGGGTTCCTGTCACGTTAGTACCATTTATATAGATAGGGACACAGCGGCTGCTGCTGTTCCTGTGGAAGCGGTTGGACCCACGTTGGGGTCCACAGAGACGATTCCAGAGTGGGACCGCCCTAGTGGTCCGCACGTGCAAGGAGTTCGGTTGGAGGATCAGACGGACTCATCACACGTCTGACCCTTTGAGAAGTTTGTTGCTGACCCGAGCGCCGGAGTGCTCGGCAGGTATTATACCATCACATGTGCACCAACAGGCCTAGAGGTTCTTAGTGACTGCGCAGTCACCCATTGACTATCTCTGTAGGAGTACGGGACATTGGGTGGGGTTCTTGGGACACTGGGTGGGATCACCTAGTGTTTGGGAATCGTCCTGCGAGACGTCACTGTTCGTGTCTCACCGTGAGAGAGACACAGGTTATCATTATTATTCGTTAGTAAAGTCCTTAGTTATTATAATCACTGACTGTGTGTGTGTGGTTTCTAATTGGGTTCCTATGTAGGGTCATTCTACACGTCCATAGAATCCTACATAGGTGGAGGCGCTGTAAACGAAGATCTGTTCCAGAGGATTCACCCCAGGCTCTCATTAGCGGAGGCTCAGACCTCCTGTGAGCCTGCAGGTATACGCACCACACCGGTAACACCACATGTTCTACTCACCCACACTATATATGAGATTGGGTGGGGTGGAATACCCGTTACATTTGGAGGCGCTGCTGAGATACACCTGGGGTGCCCTGTCCATTTTTTCCAAATTGTCCCGTCCCTATTTTTGTCACCATGTTTGTGAAGTCCGGAGACGAGGTCCTGGCCTGGGCTTTGAGGCAATACCTAGACCCTGGACAGGTAGTGGCGGTAGGAGGCATTCCCGTAACTATACCCAAAATGAAGGTTCGGGAGTATATGTGTAAAATTCCTGAGTGGCCATGGACATGTGTCTTAGATGAGGAGCAAGATCCCACGTCCACATGGAAGACCATTCTTTTTGTAGTAACCCACACTGAGAATATATGCCTGGCCAAGGCACCGTCCGCACTGTTCATGCCCGGGGGCCCCTCAGAAGGGTACCCCCTAGTCTACGCAGACCAAGCAGGATGGCGTTTCCCGCCAAATCAGGAGAGCGCACGTGCTGCTGACTGCCAACCTGCACAGCAAGATGTTGCAACAATCTGTCCGGGATTGGCGCGAAAATCAGAGCCCCTCCCCAGTGATGTGAGTGACTCAGAGCAGAGCCAGAACTACTCACTTGTAGAAAGTGCCCTTCCTACAGATTCCACCAGGGGGAGCAAACACTGTAATCTGCAACCATACGTTGACGCCGTGCTAGACTGTTTGATCTCTGAAGATGTGTATTCCGATGTTGCGGACCCTGCTGTGGGCCCGTGTGCCCTTCGATGGTCAGTCAGACCTACTGCAGGGGTACCATCGGTCCTAGGCTTGGGACCAGTACCTACAGACAACAAGGGTGAGTCGACTGCCCCAGGGGTGTTGGGGGTGAGCCTCCAGGTGACCGCGGAGCACGATGGTTCCTTAAGTCTGGTCGCCCGGGCGAAGGGCTCCCCTCTGCATCGTGTCCTGGCGGAGGTGTCCTCATTAGAAGATAGCTGTCCAGTGGTGCGAGTGGACCAGTGCCCACTGCCTATCGTGCCAGAAGAAGAGAAACCCATCGCAAGCCAGCCGAGTGGTAAGGAACCCCCTTGCCCCCCCCAGGCTCCGATGGAGGTGGCCGTGAAGAAGGCCAGAGTTGCGGCTTCTGAGCGGAGTGTGAGCCCGTGTGCTCCGACACAAGTGGTCCCAGGACTGGGATCCAACGCTCCCGAAGTTCGAGTCAGTGAGTGGACTGTCCCAGAAGAGTTGGGGACAGGTCCCGATACTACCAAGGTGGGAACTGACAGCGTCCCCGAGGACCTGTTGGACACCGTGAATCACCGCAGTGGTAAGGTATCTACCCTTTACCCCCTGCCAGGTGAAACAGAGACTTTGCTGAAAGAGAAGCGGCACATCCGCCAAGTAGTGGACCGTGGGAAAGGTCTTGGCCGACTGGCCTGCTGTTTCCAAGGCGTGGATGACCAGGTAAAGACCGGGTTGAAAGACACTGTGCTACTCCTTCCACCAGGGGGAGGAAGTAGCGAAGAGCCAGTAGCTGTCGCCTTAGAGTGTGCTCTCCAGGAAAATTTTCTGGGGGAGGCTCACGGACGCAAAAGTGAGGTACCCCCACCTGATCAGTTAGGGGCACCCCACAAATGGTCTCAGCTAGCCTCGGGAATTATGGGGTGTGATGTGACATGTGTTGGTGAGGTTAAAGCCGATCTGTTAAGTGTACGGGGTATGCCATGCCATTTGTCAGTGTGTGAAATTGTGCCCTGTTATGTCGTTCCCCAAGCGAGGGCGTTGGGTGTTTCACCAGGGGGAGAGTGTAGCCAGGTCACCCTTTGCCCCCTGCGACCCCCTCGGGAGCCTCCGTGGGCACAAGCGATGCCGGGTACTGCCGGAGGCCAGCGGCAGAACCGACGGCCATCCCAAGGGTGGGGGCCGTTGCAGGGAGCGGTGCGCTGTCTCCGCGAGCAGGCCGGTTGCCGGGGACGCGATCGGGCCGTTGCTAAGGCCGCGGTCGCGTCTCTAAGGTCCCGGCGGCCGGCGAGGAGAGCGCCGCCATTGCGCTTCAAGTCGCGCATGCGCAGTGATCGCGCGAGGGCAGGAGAGCCCCAGATAGGTCGCGCATGCGCAGATAGGGGTAGGGAGCTAAGGCAGCTCTTCGGAGGTCGCGCGAGAGTAGGGAAGCATAGGGAGAGCTTGAGGCGGCCATTAGGAGTTAGTGTAGGCAGAGGGGAGGAACGCACACGGTCCCAATGTTATTGTAGGGGCCTCGGGACTACAATTCCCATGAGGCATAGCGAGGCAGGCACCAGGTGCTTGATAGGAGCCAATAGAGAGGTAGGACTGCCCTGGAGGAAAAGAGATACATTTCCCGGGCTTTGCATGAGTCAAGTCAGTCAGGAAGAAGCAGAGTTGGAGTCAGGGGGCTGTTAGGGAAGTAGGGTGTAGGGAGCGAGTGCAGCTTCTGCCCCATATAGGTACCTACACTCCAGGTAGACCCCAACTCCCCACTAGTTGGGTGGGTAACTGTTCAGAAGGTGATAGAGAGTTGGAGCTAGGGAGCTGTGAGGGAAGAAGGGTGTGGGGAGTGAGAGCAGCTCCTGCACCCCATAGGTACCCACACCCCAGGTAGGCCCCAACCCCCCGCTAGTGTAGTGGGTTAAGTACTGAGGGAAGCCCAAGATAGGGACGCTGCCCTTAGTGTTGTTAGAGTGCTGTGTTGTCAGGGTCACAGCGAGCAGTGCTGTGAGGTCTGATAGGCAGGCACCTTGTTGCGCAGCACGTTGGCTGCAGCCTCCAGTGAGTTACAGCTTGCTGCGGTAGGCGCTGGGACTAGTCAGAGAGTAGTGGGTCTGGAGAAGGGCTATAGCTGTTCTAGTCACCTTGAGGTAGCGTTAGGGGTAGGATGCCTGAAGGGATAGCCTGTTAACGAGGTCAGGAATTCTGGAGAGGATCTGCACTAGGCTAGCCAACAGTAGGTAGACGCCCAAGTACTGCATGGAAGAGTACTCTAGTCCATTCCAGATCACTAACCGAAGGGACTTGGGTAGTTGGGGGAGTGGGACAGGTCATTACCCCCTGCAGGCCCTAGGAGTTCCCCAAGCCACTACAGGTTGCTGTACTACAGGGACAGGCCCTAGGTTAGGGTTCCTGTCACGTTAGTACCACTTATATAGATAGGGACACAGCGGCTGCTGCTGTTCCTGTGGAAGCGGTTGGACCCACGTTGGGGTCCACAGAGACGATTCCAGAGTGGGACCGCCCTAGTGGTCCGCACGTGCAAGGAGTTCGGTTGGAGGATCAGACGGACTCATCACACGTCTGACCCTTTGAGAAGTTTGTTGCTGACCCGAGCGCCGGAGTGCTCGGCAGGTATTATACCATCACATGTGCACCAACAGGCCTAGAGGTTCTTAGTGACTGCGCAGTCACCCATTGACTATCTCTGTAGGAGTACGGGACATTGGGTGGGGTTCTTGGGACACTGGGTGGGATCACCTAGTGTTTGGGAATCGTCCTGCGAGACGTCACTGTTCGTGTCTCACCGTGAGAGAGACACAGGTTATCATTATTATTCGTTAGTAAAGTCCTTAGTTATTATAATCACTGACTGTGTGTGTGTGGTTTCTAATTGGGTTCCTATGTAGGGTCATTCTACACGTCCATAGAATCCTACATAGGTGGAGGCGCTGTAAACGAAGATCTGTTCCAGAGGATTCACCCCAGGCTCTCATTAGCGGAGGCTCAGACCTCCTGTGAGCCTGCAGGTATACGCACCACACCGGTAACACCACATGTTCTACTCACCCACACTATATATGAGATTGGGTGGGGTGGAATACCCGTTACACATGTATTTTCATTTTTTTTTTTTACCCAGGATTGAAGTAAGGGTTCTCCTGAGCTGAATCCCATTAATTTCACCCCTGGGGACTGCCTCTTTCCGAGATGCCTCCCTTGTAGGTGCCAGTAGCCGCGCTAGCTGAGCATTAAAGTTTAAAGCTCCTAGGTCACATGAGCCAATAGGAAGCCGGACCTGATTACGTTACGGCTTCCTACCGGCCCGCAAGGCGCGTACATTTTGAACAGCGCCCATTACGTGATCCCTGGTAGCCGAGCCAGAGCGGCTACCGGCACCTACTATAGAGGTAAGTATCTCTGGAACCAAGGGTCCCCGGGGTGAAATGAATGGGGTTCAGCTCCGGAGACCCACTGCTTCAATTGTGGGTAAAAAAAATGTAACACAATTTACGCGAAAAAGAAGATTGTTGCCGTTTGTAAAAATAGACGAAACATTCTCGCTGAAGCTTTGTGTCAGTCATCTCTGCACGAAGGTAACATAAAAAAAAATGCATCTTTGCCGTTGTTGACATAACCCGCGAGTGCGTCCGTTTTACCTTCCTTCTCTGCATTAATATACGAGTTGCAGCAGAACGTTCGTGGCAGCCAAGCACCGGCACCCGAGCTCAGCCGCCACATTAGCAACACATGCTGTAGCCCAACAACGTCCCGCGAGGGTGCCGGCACTTTTGAAGTTCTGCCTGCAAACCGAACGGCAACTTCAAATGGCATAAAAGAGAACTGTATGAGAGGAGACATGCAGGCGGCTATGGGGTGTGAGCGAGGACACCAGAGGGTATACAGTATATTCTTGTTATTCACAGGAGGACAAATGGCACGAGCACAAGTGGTGCGGTGATAGGACTAGTCAGCTCAGTTTTGCCTGTTAAGCTCCCACCATCGGTTCCAGTCATATGTATACCCAAGTCTTCCATTGCAAAGCCAGTACAACCAACCTCACACTGATGAGACCCAAAAGGTGGAAACAGCTGTCGGTGTGTGGGTTAACTGGCTTTGCATCTGATCCCAGGCTATGTTTAAAAGCTGTGTCTAACACTGCGAGCATTGGCTTAAGGGTTCCATGTGGTAATGGATTTAAGACAAAAGGTGGTACTGTGTGCTCATTTGCATGTCATTTCCCAGAATCCCTTGCTGCACTGGAAGCACTGTATGCTAGGTGATAATGGTGAAAAGCAGGGTTGCAGACCTGCCTAAGACATGTGAATATCACAAGTAATATTTTATTTGCTATATATATATTCATCTATTTGCAGATTGCTCACAGGTGGTACTACAGGTGGCGGTAGGTGAATCTTAGTGTGTTGTTGATGGGTGGGTGGCAGCGTGCCATTGGTCAGGTCAACTCAGTCTCAGGTTTTCACTCACTCACGTCATAAAAACATAGACATTGACATCAGATAGGAACAGCTTGGCCCACTTAGACTGTATATTATGTGAAACATTAGACCCTATTAAGTTATTTGGTTTCTCTCATATTTAGGATAGCTTTGTGTGTATCTCAGGCATTTTTTTTACATCCATTACTGTATTAATTTCTGGCAACTGCTGGGAGGCTATTTAATGAATCAATTTTTCACCTTTTTTCATGAATAAGTACATTTGCCCTCCCACCCTCCAGGTTTAGCGCATGGCCTCGTGTTCTTGCACCCCCAAGCTGTACATGTTATACTAACGGTCCGTCTATATTGTTTGCAGCCTATTTGTACAGTAAGGCCCTTGAAATGATAACTCCCAACCAGGTTCCATGATGGCTCATTTCAGATGGTTGCTGTAAGCGGTGGCTGGATAGTATTATTGGTCTTGGTGGCATAGAGTTTGCATGGTGGCACTGGTCAGCTACAAATTGCCTCCGGAACTCATTCCCAGTCCCTGCCGTCACATCATATATCATGTACAGTATAAAAAGCAGTGACCATCATGCGCTATGTAGTTCCGCTTCACATTTCCAGTTTAGTGATCACAACTGATGACGAGACCTCTACGGCCTGGAAATCTTATGCACAAGAAAAACCTGTATGATTGATATATTGGTCCATTAAGAGGTACTGTATCACAACCGACAAAGTATGTGAAGCAGGTTATACATACAGATGTAGAGGACCTCAGTATTCCTTCGGATAACTCCGAATATCACAGCGTTTCTACACGATTCAATGATCATGTTGTCGCAGCATACTGCAGTATGACCGGGCATACCTCACTAAAAGGGAACAGTGAAGATGGCTACATTTGTATTCCTGATATTACTTGATATTGGCCCTGCTTGGTAGGGCTGCTTGCAGGTAGTACTACTGTTGGTGACCTGTTAACACAGGTGTTGGTGATTATTGGGTTAATAGATGGCAAAGTGGCTTTGGTCATCTTAGCTCAGTTCTGCTTCTAAGGCTGAGATTATACCAAGAGCTGCAAGGCGGCAGCGCTATTCTGTGACGTCACCCAGCGCTGCCGCCGAGCGGCATCTTGATTATACCAGGGAAACAGGGCAGAGGAGGCGGGGCTGTGAGCGGTTCGCCCTCATTGGCTGAGCCCTCGGGGCTGTGAGCGGTTCGCCTGACACGGCCGTCGCCAGAAATAAAAAAAATTCTCAGTCTCTTCCCCAGCCGTTTGCTTTGCACTAAGGTGCACCGCGACCGTCGCTTGCACGTTTTTGGGTATAATTACGGCCGAAGGCCTCGTCCAGGGTGCGCACACTCTGGACCAACACATTGTCGCGATGTATTTGATCGCACTGAGCACGAGCGCGTACTCGTGCTCGGCTTCACCCTGGACGCGGCCTAAGTCTCAGGCTCTCACTCTCTGTCCATCCCAGTCAGGTCGTGTACTGTAGCATACCTGTGAGACAGCCAGACAGAGACCACAACACTTCAGTTCACCCAAGGCACAATTACCTCCTCTGTCAGATAAATAGCCATCCACCACCAACACTAGTGGCCCGATGCCCAGCAAATAAAAGCAATAGTAAGCTGTCTGCAGTGGGCTTTAGGCAAGGTCACCTACCAATTCCCCTATTGAAAGACAATCCACTAACTCAGGGGTTCTCAACTTCACTCCTCAAGTCGCCCCCCACCCCCTCTCAACAGTTTAGGTTTTAAGGGTATCCCAGCTTCAGCACAAGTGGCTCAATCAGCTGAAGCTGGGATACCCTGAAAACCTGACCTGTTGCTGGGATTATGAGGATTGGAGTTGAGCGCCCCTGTACTAACTAGTATCACTCTCTCACAGCTACATTATAAGGGCTAGATGCACAAAATTCCGGTAAATCAGGACAAATAACGGGACATTACCTAAAACAGATACAGACGTTATGTTCCTTGTGTTCATGCTTTATTCACTAAGGACATTTTATATACAATGTCTCAGCAGTAAGCTGAATTTTAACATATTTTGAGAGTGCGACAATTTTTCGTACAGAATTCCATTGCATAAGTTGCCATATTTGAATATTTGTGCACGTTGCCGAAAGTCCAATAACTGGCAGTTTTGCGAACTCTAGTAAAGGTATAGATATTGCTTGTTTAAACGTTTCCCTGCCACCCATTGCAGGCCATTCTAGCAGCGAAAGGGTAAAAGAGATCAAATTCTCCTGCTTGAGTCTCCCCTATTGGTATCCTTGCTCTCCCAAGTCATGGGCATTTATTTTGATATATCCTGTTTACTATACACAGAGGATATTTCAAGTACAGGCACTAAATCATTGCATAGTAATGTGACCAGTATTGTAGTGAAAGAGGAGTTTAGTCTCCCCAACCAGACCTCAATCAAGCCAACACCTTCTGATTTACATGCCTCTACGTAGGAATGTGTAACACACAAACAAGCAGCCTGCTCTTTACACAAAATGCATTTTAGCAGAGTGAATGTGCTTTTTGTTTTGGTCTGTGCATCTAAGTTGGTTAATTAGGAGAGTACGTACAATAAACTAAGAGTATGCCCACTGTGCAAGCAGAATTCGTGCAGCATGGGAGACTTGCTGTAATGTCACAACAGGATTTCCCTTTCCCCAGTTATCCAACACAAACTATACCCTCCAACATTTCCCAGACTAAAACAGGTATACATGCGTGCATTAGACCCCCACACCCTGCATATACACCACACCCTTCACAAGACCCCCCACACCACTCATATATACCCTTACCCCTTTAAAAAAAAATAAAAAAAACACTCGTATACTCCCCCCACCCTGTTATATACAGGTATCCCTCGATATATGGAATTTTGCAATAACAGAATTGATAAATTAGGGAAGAAACTCGATATACAGAATGTTTATGGAATTTTGAGCCCCTAAACAATACATTTTGGGGAAGGGGGGGAGGGAGATCTGTCATTTGTCCCAGCGCAGCACATACTAGGTCGCTTGAGCACGCTTTGCATGCCGAATTGGTTTCCCCACGCTCTTCATTTTGACCGTTATTATTAATATTGTATCCTACAATGATCGATTTCCCAATAAATATGTGCTTAAAAATGAGTTGCTGCATTCTTAAGTGTGTTTTTACTATGTCTTGGCAATTAATTCTCCCCCCCCCCCCCCGTAGGAACGATCTCCAGTTATATAAGGGAAAATCTGGTTCACTATACGGAATTACTCTTTATGGACAACTTTTCAGGAACGTATCTGTTTTGTATATCCAGGGATTCCTGTACACAATCATTAAAACCTACACTCCTTACACCCACCTCACATACCACACATCTGTCATATAGACACCACATTACTAGTATAATCCCCGCCCCTTTTTGACATTATCCCATACCAGGCTACAGTCAAACGTTGTAGCCTCCTTACCGATAGGCAAAAGACAGAGAATCCCAATGATAAATTCAACATGACAAATCATATAGTTAAATACGTATATCTGTTCTCTCTTTTGCGAGGGTCACTTAGTTAAATTCTTTGGCCAAAGCATTTGGAAGCTCGCAGACCACGTCAAGGTGTGTACTCTTTTTCTGCAAGTCCTAGATTTTAATTTCTTAGCTATACAGATCGCTCCTTGCCACTCAGTCCCAGGATGCGTCTGTGCTGAAGGCATTGCAGAGGGGGATCCGGTTGCAGAGCATTCTGGGAGGGTCCCGGTTAGGTTCAAGTTCCCGCTGCTGCTCACGACAACCCCTGGATTCTGATTGGCCCGTGGTTGTAGGGAAGAGCGTGCAGCAGGGGAAAGCGGTAGAAGCATATATACTGCTTGGGAGCCTGTCTTGCAGCTGCCTAATCGTTACTGCACTTGCCAAATCAGTACAGCTAGGATACATTTTGTAAGATATTGGATTTATTTACAACCTGTGATACAAGATAGAGAAGTAGAACCATTGAAAGCTTTAAAAAAACACAGAAGATCACAAAGAGACCTTTCTGTTGTCATTTTTTCGTCATGCATTTTGGACCATATTCACTAAAGGGTGCAATGCCATACAGACGACCTGCGGTGCCATTCACTGACATCGGAAGGTGTTTTGTGGCATAGCACTACTCCGTATATACGCCCTTTTATGCTAAAAACTTCCAAGTTAATTTTTATGATACTGTATCTTAAATTCAGGATATACTTTGAAGCAACAGGAAAGATGAAATTATACGTTTCATGGATTTCCAATGGTGTTTTGTGACCAGTGGCTGTTTGTGTCATTTTAAATGAGACAATGTTGTGATGTCCTATTAAATGCACACTGCTCATATCAAGTGCCTGGAAATCGTCCTGCATCAATTCACTTTCTGACAGGCTCAAATGTTTCGAAGGACCATCTCTCTTTTTACTTGCGAGATTGGCACAAAATAACCCATGCACGTTTAGCAGGTTCAGTATAGATGACATGTACTGTATTGGTAAAAATGGCACGTTCTACGTCAATTCAGTTTCGTTTTAGATTAGAGAAGTAATATGTAGATGATAGTCCATTTCTAATCTTCACTGCTTTTCAAAGCATTATCTGTATAAATCGTTGCAGAGCCCTCTGACAGTGAATGGGTTAAAACATCAACTTCTCTGCTGCTGAGGGCTAACACAAAAGGTTAAGGATCATGTTGCCACAATTGTTTATATTGCTAATATAAGTTCACACACCTTATAACGCTGTGCTTGGGGTCCAAAGAATCACATCGCGTTATAAGCGGATCGTGTTAGAAATAATGTACAATTGTATGCATTGTACAATAAAGTATTTAAGACACCAATAATCGTGTTGTAAAGTATCCATAAATACGAAAATTTGGGAGCCACGCTTGCATTGCGTTATAAGCGGATTTGCGTTGTAACGGATCGCGCTATAACGGGGTTGAGCTGTACAGTAGATGTTGTTTTGTATTGCAGGGTTCAGCTTACCTTCACCAAAATGTAGATGATAACGTTTATCTGTGTAATGTTTGTAACTTTGGCCTGGTATTTGTTCTCAGCTTTTTAACTGCGGCTTTGCTGAGATGTTATAGCATTTTTAACACTGTGTTCCTTTATGCTTTGAGAACAGCTTCTTATCTGTGTTTTTCTTCTCTATCAGTTGTGATCATGTGCGCTAGCGGTGACACGGTCAGGAACATTATGCTAGCTGCTCATCGACAAGGAATGACGAATGGTGATTACGCCTTCTTTAACATTGAGCTCTTTAACAGCTCAATTTATGGTAAGCAAACTTTTACTCTGTTCCGAGTATTTAAGACGGTCAAGTGTATATCCACACGTTGCAAATTCAAAGAGGTGACCCTTTTTTTTTTAAGAATATTATTTCACATCTGTATTTCTCAAAAAAAAAATCATTATTATTAACTATTAATCAGGGGAAAAGAAAACTTGAGAGCATATGCAATTTGGAAATCTACACGTCTTTGAACCTTGTAAGTGAGCTTTAGCATGTGAGGAAATGTGCCATGCATGCTTCTATTATCCATACTTTTCTGAGAGTTAAATGCCTTATGTCCACAACAGGAATCGCTAACACATTTGGCTTTATTTACTACGCGCAGTGTGGTCAGACTATAGGGCAACTATACTCTGTGACCCTGCAGCGATCTGTAAATAAGTCTCCATTTCTTTTAAGGACCAGGTGTTGCTTGTATCTAGTTTGCAGAACAGTCTGCAGGAAGGGAAAGCGGAGGAAGCGCTTCTGTAGCGATTACCCGTGT
Organism: Ascaphus truei; assembly: GCF_040206685.1. Classification (NCBI taxonomy): domain Eukaryota; kingdom Metazoa; phylum Chordata; class Amphibia; order Anura; family Ascaphidae; genus Ascaphus; species Ascaphus truei. The sequence continues at coordinate 48,646,401 of NC_134483.1, read as the reverse complement.
CTAGTGAAGTTAGTGCAGTGGTGTTCAACCTTTTTTTGGTTTAGGAACCCTATGTGAAATTCTGAGGAAAACCCCAACCCTCTCTAATAGCGCGTCTGAGATCAGATGCATTGCAAGGAACCCCAACCCTCTCTAATAGCGCGTCTGAGATCAGATGCATTGTAAGGTACCCCAACCCCCTCTAATAGCGCGTCTGAGATCAGATGCATTGCAAGGAACCCCAACCCTCTATAATAGCGTGTCTGAGATCAGATGCATTGCAAGGAACCCCAATCCTCTCTAATAGCGCGTCTGAGATCAGATGCATTGTAAGGAACCCCAACCCTCTCTAATAGCGCGTCTGAGATCAGATGCATTGTAAGGAACCCCAACCCTCTCTAATAGCGCGTCTGAGATCAGATGCATTGCAAGGAACCCCAACCCTCTATAATAGCGTGTCTGAGATCAGATGCATTGCAAGGAACCCCAATCCTCTCTAATAGCGTTTCTGAGATCAGATGCATTGTAAGGTACCCCAACCCTATCTAATAGCGCGTCTGAGATCAGATGCATTGTAAGGTACCCCAACCCTCTCTAATAGCGCGTCTGAGATCAGATGCATTGTAAGGAACCCCAACCCTCTCTAATAGCGCGTCTGATATCAGATGCATTGTAAGGAACCCCAACCCTCTCTAATAGCGCGTCTGATATCAGATGCATTGCAAGGAACCCCAACCCTCTATAATAGCGTTTCTGAGATCAGATGCATTGTAAATGATTTTGTATTTGGTACAATTTTCAAATGACCTGAATATTGCGGGGAACCCTTTAGGGATGCCCGGGGAGCCCAAGGCTTCCTAGGAACAGTGGTTGAAAAACACTGGGTTTGTGCTTTGTAGAAAGGGATTTCAGCAAAGGTACTTAGCATTAAGAATGCAGTGTTCCAAATGATTGGTGTTCAGTAAAAATGTGCAAACTTTCACAGATTCCTTTTGCAATAGAATTTGGGGAAAAAAATCTCAAAATGACAACTAAAATAACATCACAAATGTATTCTCTAGGTTTGTACCAACACTTTTAGGATTACGAAGGATACTTTCAGGAGATTTAGAAATAAAATGAGGATTAGATGATTTGGGGAATGCCTTTAATAGCTTTCCTCCAAACAAACCAATTGCACTGTCATGTGTGGCGTTACATTCTAACGATTCATGTTCTCAAAAATCACATAACTAAGCATTTTTCAAATCTTTTAATACGTCTTTAAACATGGTAGGGTTACATTTGGGAGGCTATGACATTTTTCTCTCTTTTTTTTTTTTTCTGTGGTGTCTCCTGTAGATAAATTGCATTCTCTCCATCTCTTAGCACTGCTGTGTGTTCTTTTGACAGGAAAGGGGACAAGAACAAATTAATGATGATATTGTGGTGACCGTCTCAAATGAGCCCAGTGCACAGCTAACAGCTATTTTATCATTGGCTAGTAATTCATGCTCTCAATTGACGGGAAAGAATTACTTTGTTTTCAAAGAACCGCATCAAGTGCACATTTCACCTTAAGGATAATTACCTATCACAGCCAGAGGGGACGGCAACACATTGTTTTTTGCTCTTAGCTTCTTGCCCATGTATACATACATATATGTTACATATATACTTAGATATACCTATACATTGGAGCATATTCATCAAGCGCTGGTACAGACACTGGATCCAGCGTTAACTCCCATTCAGGCCAATTGGAGTGAACACATACCAGTGGTTGGTTAATCTGCCCCATAATACATTGCATGTAAAAATCCAGATAACAGTTGTCAATCATTTTCAGGGTACTTGTTTTTCATGATTGTATCATAATACATATTTGGAGGAAGTTTCATTTATGGATTGCAAACAAACTTAAAATTCACTGCACCATGGCAGTCTCAAGTTGGAGATATAATATCAAAGGATTAGGCAGATGTGAATAAAATATGCAAAAACAAAAAGGCAGAACCAATATACCTAAAGTATACCTACCGTTATCATCAACTGCATGTCTGCATGCTGCTGACCATCTTCGGTAATCGTGCAAATATACGTCTTAGATGCTGGGTTTATAAAGTAAGCTCACAGAAAAAGAGAGAGCTAAGTGTTCGGCGCAAGAAGTCAACAGTACCAGTCCCGAAATGAATGCTCTGACCAGTCCCAAATGATGGTCGTTGATCCCAAGTACTCTCTTCAAAAACTGGTAATTCTGCGGGTTCAAAGAAGAGGACAGACCATTGCGCAGTAACTTCCACAGCACAAATCAAATGCCGGCTTACAGCAGATAAATGAATCACAGGCAATTGGTTTTGTCTTTCAATTCAATCAGAGGGCTGGATCCTCCAGTCCCACGCAGTCTCCAGCAGATGTGTACCCATGAATGAATAAAATAAACATAGCGTGGTACAAAAGATAACATTTATTAAAATGTGCAAGACCGAAAATACACTTATGCTCACGCATGAGCTCCCTTGGGGATTTGTGAGCCCTGTAGTGCTTGCAATAGCGTCTTCTACTTAAAGAGGCAATCCCAGCCGTTTTTAATTGTTTTTTTTCCATTTTCTTTAATACAGGATTAAAGCAAGGGGTCTCCAGAGCTGAGCCCCATTCATTTCTGCTCCCGGTACTCCTTGCTTCTGGAGGTGTTCACCTCCGTAGTGAGTGCCGATTGCCACCCCAGGTTTCTCTATATGGCTGCTTTTCAAAGTTCCCTGGCCTTGTGGGCCAATAGGAAGCTACACCGGGTGACGTCACAGCTTCCTATTGGCCCACAGGGCCTGGGATTTTTGGAAAGCAACCATATTGTAAACCCTGGCTACCGGCACCCACTACGTAGGTGAGCACCTCTGGAAGCAGGGGGTTTCCGGTGTTGAAATTACCGAGGTTCAGCTCTGGAGACCCCCTGCTTCAAACCTGTATTTAAAAAACGGCTTGATTTCCTCATTAAGGCCCAGTAACAGAAGGGTTGAAAATGTAAGCCAAGGCACAACTGGAGCTGAGAGAAAGCTGATCACATGTGTAACGGGGTACCCCCTGGTTACTAAATCTACCCTATGGGCTGGCAGTAAACCCTGGTATTCACAGGTCTGCCAGTAGTTATTAAGGGTTTTCCCCCTTCATTCTTTGGTACTGCACTTGAGTGGCGGCAGGGGATGGCATATTCTGTTGTGGCTGGGCCAACGGGATGTCTGCCCTCTGGCTGTACTTATGGGCAGGACCGCCCTAAAGTTAGTTGGTTGTCCTTCTCCATGAGGAAGGCAGGTCACGAATGGGAGCCTGGGATTGGGGCCTTCCCATGTGCTCTTCCCTCCGGGGAGGAGTAGAGTGACTATACCTCTGCCTCCACAAGGGAGGTGGGGAAGAGCTAGGACGGTTGTGGGTGCCCTAGGTCCATAGTGACGGTCCAGGGCCTATCTCCGGTGATACCTCAGAGCCGATATACGAGACTGTGATTCGGAAGGTGACTGCTGAGTACCTGTACCTTACTCACTAAGAATAGTAATAAACCCGTTCCTGTTTGCAATATGTACCTCGTGCCTGGTGTGTGATCTAACTGGGGGGAGAGTTACGATTCTACCATGGGAGATCGCCTCCATATCCTTGGAGCCTGCAGCAGATAGAGGCGCTGCACTGCTAAGTATATCGTGGGGTATGGACCCCAGAAGAAACCTCGGAACCTGACAAAGCAATTAGTTTTGTGAAACGCATAGTTCCCTGCCGGTGCTTGTAATTTGGACACGAGCAGCTACCGTACCTCAGACGAGACCTCGGCGGCCGGTCCCGCAGTCGGACGCGCTTGCGGCAGCTCACCGTGGAGCAGAGGACTTGCCTAGAGATCTGGAGCTGTTTCGTGATTTTAAAGTGTGAATGTTACTATTTTTGTTCTGTTACCATTAAACTGCATTGAAAATTCACTGTGGCTTTGCCCATTTTCCTCACTTGGGACTGTGGGAGCGACGCCATCCACTCACAAATACCCCCACTGGGTGCAACTGGGTGATCAAAGGAGGAGAGGGTCTATATATATGGCCCTAAAGATCTCAGCTCACACATGGCCGTGTGAGTACCCGTTTCATTTAAATTTAGTGTCACTCCCCATTGGTGTTGATTACTCTCATGTTAGGGGATAATCCCGTTTCCAGCCAAGTGTTATACTTTTTGCATATTTTATTGTCTTTCATACTGAGATTTATCCTGGGCATTCTTGCGCTGACCATAACCCCACATCCAAGCTGCTTTATGAAGATTATGGGATGATTTTCTTCTGGTCCAGCTGCAATATCACTTTACGGGCCAGTATTAATCTTTTTTTGCATTGTGTATTTCCTGGCCCAATATTCTGTAAGTTTTAATCAACTACTGTACTGCATTTGGTGGTTTCACGTGTACACCTACTTTCAGGGAGCGCCCCAGTTTATCTGTATTATTACGTATCTTGGGAAGCAAGGGGTCCCTGGAGCTGCAATTGACAGAGTTCAGCTCCGGAGATCCCCTGATTCAATCCTGTGTAATTAAAACGCTTCAATTGCTTCATTAACATGCATATTTTATTAAGTAGACTTTTTTTTTCTCTCTACTGTTTATTTAGATTTTGTCATAGAACAAAAGTTAGAACATTACTAAAGGGTGAACTAGACCTTTTTTTGATATAAAATCTCAGTTGCTTAATATGAACACTGAAGGTTGCGTTTTCTATAGAAGCCCAGGTTATTTGTAATATCTCTGCACCTGGTACATCACAAGAAATTACAATCATACACCCCTTGGCTTTAAATATTACGTGGTTGCCAATTATTCAACATTGAGCAAGTAATTGTTTTTTTCCAGTTCAATAATTACAAATGTTCCAGAGGAACGATATTTTTTTTTCTTAAAAAAATAAATAATGTTTTAAGTGTTTTGCTTTTGATCGTTTTGTTGAAGCTTGAAGTGATTAGATTAAAGAGATCAGCATGTTCCGTTCTGACATATGCAATTGCTCTGTTATGTCAGCACCCTATGGTATTAGTACAGTATATTGATTTGAAGGAAATAATTAAGGGGAAATGGCTCACAAAAACACTGCTTGCTATTAGGAATGAAAACATCCCCGGACTGATCATCTGAAAAGCTAAGGGCATGTGCAGACTGTCTGCTGACACTTTTGAAATTCTGTTGTAGGATAGGCCCCTATGAATACATTTCCACATGTCTCCTTATAAAACATATTAGCATACGCTCTGCTATAAAGGAAATCCAAGCGTGCATTTTTTATTGTTGAATGTTTTCTATTTTTAACATAGGATTGAGGCTGGGGGTGTCCGGAGCTGAACCCCATTAATTACAGCCCCTGCTTCCGGAGATACTTACCTCGGTAGTAGGTCTCTGTAGCCGCTCTGCTCGGCTAGTGGGATTCACACAATGGCAGAGATTCCCTGCTCCCGCGCCCTGCGGGCCAACAGGAAGCCGTGACGTCATCTCAGGTGCGGCTTCCTGTTGGCCCATGAAAACCTGGGAGGTTTAAACCTTTGGATCTCGGTATCTCGGGAAGCAGGCGGTCCCCGCAGCTGAAATTAATGAGGTTCAGCTCCGGAGACCCCCTGCTTCAAACCGATGTTCAAAAATAATAATGAAAAAAAGCGCCTGACTTGCTCCTTTAAAGCGGCGGTCCCACCGCCGATACTATGGTGAATGCCAATATGAGACCTCGTGAATTGTTTGAATCAAGGAAGAGAAAAAAAATACCCCTTAAACTCCCACCTGAGAGCACTCAGCAAAACGCACAATGTTCTGAGTGGTTCGCGCCTCGTATACATTCGTCCTAATCCTGACACATGGATACTGTCCATGATACTCCTAGCGCCAATATACCAGCAAAATAGCTATTTTGTAACATTTGATACAGAGCCTCCATTACGCTAGCCACTTTGGCAGAGAAAAAAATCAATTAGCTATCATAGAGAATATGTGAATTACCACTGGAAGCACGGTTTAGTCAAAGATTAATCGTAGGAATTGTGTTCTCAAGTTAAGTAAATAACAACATTACTAAAAGGCATTCCACTAAGTAAATGTACTGCTTGATTTACTTCGATTAGATTAATAAGTGGCAGGAATATCCAGTCATTACAAACAAGACCTTTTTCCACGTAATTGTGGCATTTTATGCTGTTTTCAATCATCATGAGCAGTCCTGTATATTGTACGGTAGGACATGAAAATCTATGTTGTTTTCACGTAAATAACACGTACAGTAACAATACGTGAATGATTCAGATTTAAGCTCAAATATTTATAGCAGATAAATAGGATGTTCATCTCTTAGAAGCCAACCACAACTCATTAACTGAAATGTGTTGTGTGTGCAGCGAATTTCCTATTTATAGAACTATATATGTGTAGCCATGTTCCCCCCCCCCCCCCCCCCCGACACAGATCGTGCCTCTAAGGTGTATTGAGGGCTGGCTACATGTATTATGGTGGTGCATACCTGCTTTGAACAGGAGGGCCTGAGTCTCCCGCGTTGGTGTGGGGGATAACAGGGCCAGGCTTCTGGGGTATATGCCTCCATTCTTTAGTGGTTGTGGTGCAGCGCCTCCATTCTCTGGCGAAACCTAGGGGATAGGTTGGAATCTTCCCAGAGAAAGCCCTGGTCCCAGGGCGAGAGATTCCAATCTCACACAGTCTTATATAAAACAGCAATGTCTTTATTGTCTTTTCTCAGTGATGCAGCACACAGCAGCAGTTCATGGGCAGTATTAGTCACGGCAGTACACAGGTATCTGACCTCCTCTCCTCTTCCTCCAGGATTTGTACCCCTGCAGGATGGCTGTAACGGGGCCTCAATACCCCTACCTCCACCCGAGGGTAGGCCCTCTGGGTGAGGCTAGATCTCCCCCATCACCCCCTCAGCAGGGTGAGGGGCATTGGTCCACTATAGCTGTATCAGCTCTACTCAGACGGGCTCTGAGTTCTTCTCTCCTGTCTCCTCCAAATTCACTCAGCTCTCTCTCTCTGAACTGTGCAGCTCACATGCTCCTCTCGTCAGCTCCCAGAACAGACTGGACTATCCGTCACATTCTCCTCTCTCAGACTCACGACCTCCACACTCCAGCTACTGACTCTCCAACAACTCTCACAGAACTCAACAGCAACTGACTCATACTCCCTCCAGACTGACACAGACACACACAGGAGCAGCCCACTAAATAGATACAGCCCTGCCCCTTATGATGTCAGCAGGACCTCCCCTCTGTCTCAGGCCTGCCACAGAGTCAGGGGCCTACCTCTATCAAGCAAGGCAGGGCTTGGTGGGGGGAAAACCCATGATTACTACTGGCGCCTGCCCTTACCAGGGCTTACTCCAGTGGAGAAGGATTGGTAGCCCACTATTTCTTACAGGGGCTACATATGTAAAATACATTACTACTGTATGCAAGATATACATATATTTAATATAATGACATCAATATAATATACTAAATGCTTAATATATTTTATTAATGACAAGACCACAGTGTAATTTTACATATAAAAACTCATAGCAGTGTGACCGCTCTTATTCTCCTCAGATTAACACCTGCTGCTGAGGTTCGGGGCCTGAGTTCTCATCTGATGTATGATGCCACGTGTGGCTTTAGGTTAGACAACGGGAGACAAACTAGAGTAGTGTTTATGGTATAATCGTATTTATAAAAAAAAAAAGGAACAACGAGTATTCGGGTACCTTGTGATCCTTAACAAAGGATCACTACATACATCACATAACACAACATCACATCAATATAACATGCCCCTCAAGTGCTGCGCTGAGTACCAAAGGCCTGTGTGCTGGTGCTGGTGCTGGTGCTGGCACACCGTTGGAGTTCGTTAATACTGAGAAGTGTTGCAGGCCTGTACTTCATGAAACGCTGCGGTACCACTTTAGATGAATGCTGTAGAGGGCCCCTTCTGACGGTGCTTGTTCCTCTGCACGGCTACCACCCAGGTGATTGCATGGCCTCCTTGCAATCGTAGCCGGTCTTACGTTCCTCAGCGCTCACTTTCTCCCGCGGGATGCAGATGGCCCTGGGTTAACTGCAGTCCTGAGATCTATCAAGTGCATGCAGAGCTGCTGTGCCGGCTCTGCACTAGCAGCTCTCACTTGCATTTCTGCACCTGCGTGTCCTGCAAGGGACCTTTCTAGATTTCCTCTCCGGAGTCCGATCTCATTGGTTGAGGCCATCTCCGTCACATGTCACATCCTCCTGCACCAGAAGTGGCTCCCTGATGCAGCAAAGCAAGCTGGAAGTTGTAGTTTCCTATTATAGAACACACAAGAGAGGAGGGAGGCAGGGAGTAGTGTATGTGTGTCAGCTGCATGCACTTATAAGGGGTTTACATCCTCCCCCTACTAAAGATGTTGATATCCCCATCCTTTGCCATAACAAAACTAAACTAGCAAATGCATCCTCTCTAGGTACATATTATCATAGGTACAGTGGAACTCCTACACATACAAAATCTAGGGTCAGTCAGCACTACTAATACACATATACAGAAAAGAATAAGTGGTGCATGGAGGTATGAGGGTCTCCCTAAACCCCAGACAGATACAAAAGTAAAAGAGTATCCGCAGGACTCATATGCAGCTGTGACACCAATAAAGGGAGCAGTTTCATGCAAAGAGAGAAAAAAATCTGATTACGCAGAGCATGCTAAACAGGGTATTGTCAGAAGGGAACTACCCAGACAAATACTCCTACAGAGAGGGGTATACCCAGGAGGACAGGGAAAGGGGACAAGGGGGGCAAACATCACACTAATTTACATACTATAAAACATATGAAGAACACAATAAAGTGCAAAAAAGTGCTACACAATGCCAAAAGGCAAAATCACAAAAAATAAAAAAGGAAAACACAGTCCAAAGTAAAGGGGGCTGGCTATGTCTCGGGCACTTAGCCCTCCTTGGCCCGTTCCCACAAAAACATGGTACTTCCCTTCAAGAGGCAAAAAGAGTCCCGTAGCTACAATGCAACATATGAATACTTTATCTGTAGGAAGGTGATGCAGGAAGGATCCAATCATCATCTCACCAGCTGCTTGGCATGGCATCACATACTATCCAGCATGTAAGAGGAGTGTGTCCTACACATACAGTTCTCACACATAGCAGCATTAGCGCACTACATTGTACCATACCTCCCAGATCCACTTAGGTCTAGTGTCCAGCGGATAACCCATTTGGCTACACTAACCATTGGGATTTCTGTTGATACTCCAGGAGAATCATAGGTCAGTCTCATGGGTGGCCTGATCTCCCTTCTGGGCCATGTAGAATACACCTGTGGTGCTACAGTTACTTCCCTTGCCTTTCAGTGGACCCACAGGGTTCAAGTGGATCGTGTTCTGCTGACTCATCTTCAACTTCATTATTCTGCTCTATAGGATTCAACTGGGTGAATTCCTCTGCTTCTAGGTCTAACTCAGAGATGATATCTCGCTCTCTGTCTTGTGACCCTGATAGTCGAATTGGGGAAAACGTTTTGTTGCGGATTCCTCCGATCAGAATCCATAATTTCATACATGTGACCTAACATCCTTTCTCCTCTATAATCCTCATCAGACTCATCATCACTTTCTCTTGTGTGAGTTCTTAAGGGAATTCTAGCTGGACCTTATCCGCTATTGAACCGTTCACTCCTTCTAGGCTTGGTATCTACCGCTGGAGTCCCTTCTTCCACAGGGCCCCTCACATGCGGACCTTTTGGCAGTTAGTGGTTCCTGTGTAGATTGTTTTCTGACCCACTGCCTTTTGCAGGTTGCAGTCAGTATGCAGGCAGCCCCTATAATTTCTCTACTACCACATAAGTTTCTGGTATCCAGCGGTTGGCTATTTTATCCTTGCCCGTATTACCCAAATTCCTGATAAGAACTCTGTCTCACACTTGCAATTCTTGGCCATGCACCCTTTTGTCAAACTGGCCTTCATTCCCTCGGTTACTGGTGTCAGCCACAGCAGTGGCCAGTTTATACGCCTTCTATAACTGTTCTTTGAGCTTTTCCACAAATTGCATGTAAGGGGTAAGGGATGTGCCATCTGCTGCCACTCCGAAGCACAGATCAATTTGAAACCTGGCCTCCAACCCAAACCTCAGATAGTATGGTGGGTACCCCGTAGTGTCATTCCGGGTGCAATTATATGCACGCAGCAGGTGATGCACATGCTGACTCCATTGCTCGTTCTCCTGGGTATTTAATGTGCCCATCATATTCAATAGTGTCCTATTAAACCTCTCCGGTGGTGGTCCCCCTCTGGGTGGTACTGCACGATTCGAGATTTCTTTATCCCACAAAGTCGTAGCAATTCCTTGGTCAAGCTGCTCTCAAAATCTCGTACTTGATCAGAATGGATTCTAACGGGTAGTCCATAATTAAAAAAGTATTTGTCCCACAGCACCTTGGCGATCATAATGGCTCGCTGGTCCTTGGTCGGAAAAGTTGGAGGATAACTGGTGAAGTGGTCAGTGACCTCTGTAGAATGTTACTAGTGTTTTTTTTCTATCTGGCTCTAATGACAGAAAGTCCATGCAGCCCAAATCCAATGGTCCCTTGCTAGTTATATTTACTAATGGTGCAGCCCTAATGGTAGGCAGGGTTTTCCTTGGCACGTACCGCCCACAATTCTTGCCGTATATTCAACATCTTTGGCCATTCGGGGCCAGTAGAACCGATCTTTTACTAGTCCCAACTTCTTGTTAGTTCCCAGGTGACCATGGTCCCTTGCTAGTTATATTTACTAATGGTGCAGCCCTAATGGTAGACAGGGTTTTCCTTGGCACGTACCGCCCACAATTCTTGCCGTATATTCAACATCTTTGGCCATTCGGGGCCAGTAGAACCGATCTTTTACTAGTCCCAACTTCTTGTTAGTTCCCAGGTGACCATGGTTGTCATGGAGGGAACGGAGTACCACCTGCTTATTATTGGTAGAGGAGTACCAATTGTTAGTTACCATATGTTGGAGACCTTTTGGTGACTCAAAACATTACTCCACTCTTTATTACTAGATTAGGCCATTGTTTCACTAGTAACAGGCTGTCAGGGTGCATCCCATTGACTGCTGAGGCCAACGTTTGGTTCCTAAGTGTTAGGCATACTTCTTTTAAGCCTGAATCTGTCTGTTATGCTTTCTGTATGTCCTGCCTGTTTAATTGAGGCAACCCTTCCATGGTTAACGCTGCAGAGTGAGTGTAGGGTTGAATAGATATCTGCGTATCATCTACATAGAGATGATACTTGAGGCCAAAAGAGTTGATGAGGTAATCGAGTGATGGTGTGTAGAGCAACAAAAGGAGAGGTCCAAGAACAGAGACCTGAGGTTCACCAATAGAGAGATCAACAGGAGACTAAGACCTGTTAGCAATAGATACGAATAATGTCCGATGGGAGGGGTATGATGAGAATCAGAACCACTCACCTTATCTTTATTGACTCTGTAAGAATTATAGGGTGGGATAAGGTTAAAGGAAACCATTTATTTAGAAACAGTCCTCCATTCAGAAACCACATGAGGAGTGTGTTGCTCCGCGCTAATGTTGTTACTGTAGGGAATCCCTCTTGCAGCCTTCAGTCTGGGGGGGTTCCACACGTCCCCTATAAGAGTGAGCTCCCACAAGGGGGGCTCACAGACAGGATAAACAATTGACAGACAGGCGCACTAAGGGGTATACACACTTTATTGGTAATATAGGACAGTGGGCAAAGGCATCCACTGATACAGTTTAAAACAGAAAGGTAAACAATTAACGTTAAAAATGACTGGTAAATACACCAGTATGATCGGTGAATAGCACCGGGTTACCGCTGGATCTAGCTATGTACTACAGAAAGGGTCCGGACCAGTCTGAGTACTTACCCTGCTAGATGCGTGGAGACCCGCTCCCACCGGCTGCAAAAACTCCACAGGAACTACCGCCACGTGACCTCTACGCGTTTCGCACGTAGTGCTTCGTCAGGAGGTCACGTGATAGCGCTGTCCCTGGAGTTTAAATGCAGAGCAGCAGCCAATGGATCTAATGTGATTAAGGAAAGTGGAAGTACATGTAATTCCAACCGAGTGAAAATGGAGTTTCATACAGCATGTATAAATAATTAACTAATTAAAAACACATTCTGAATTGGAATAATGAATGATAGGTCCCAAGTTTAAATCTGAGTTCACCTGTTGCCTCAGATATAAATCACATCACTTCCAAACATAAATTATCATATCCATATTAGATCAAAACATATATATACACATATATTAAAAGTTTTAAAAAAAAACTAAAAATTGAATTTTTAAGAAAAAATATATTATTATTTTTTGTTAATATTATTATTTGGTTTTAAAAGAACATATTATCTAAAAATATGATAAAACATAAATAAATCACATAAAGAAACCCGACATCCTCCTCCCTCCCTACAGCTAAGGCTGTCACAGCCGGCACACCGTGCCTGAAAGCCCCCGCGCCGACGTCCTCCTCCCTCCCTACAGCTGCGGCTGTCACGGCCGCCTCATAGCACCCGCGCCTCACCTCCCTTTCCCTTCCCCGGCTCCTACCTGCAGCCTCCGCCGCTGCTTCAGGTATGGGGACACGGGGGGGGAGACATTCAGGGGGAGGTGGGAGAGACATGTGGGGGGGGGGAGAAGAGATGCAGGGGGGGAGAGATAACACACTCACCCACTCAGTCACTCACCCACTCACCCACCCAGTCACTCACCCACCTAGTCACTCACTCACCCACACAGTCACCCACCCACCCAGTCACTCACCCACCCAGTCACTCACCCACCCACTGAGCTCTGAAGGGGGGGGGAATTGGACATGTGAGGGGGGGGGGATGGGCCGGAGCTGTGAACGGGATGGGGGACCCAGCTGTTAATATGGGGCCACATTCATGTGCAAGGGGGCCCCGATTGCTGTTAACGGGGAGAAAGGGGAAGGGGGGGGGGAGAGAGGGCAATGGAGAGAGAGAGATGGCAATGGGGAGAGAGACAAATGGCAATGGGGGAGAGAGAGAGGGGAGGGGGGAGAGAGAGGGGGGAGGAGGGAGAGAGAGAGGGGGGAGCAGAGACAGAGGGGGAGCGGGAAAATTCAATGCCGGGCAACGCCGGGTATATCAGCTGGTATATATATATTTCATACTTTCAATGATGTACATTTGCTATCTACTTTGAGATCCAAAAATTTTTGGGGAGGAAAACAATAAATCTTGCAAATGTCACCTGCTTCTATGCCAAATGTCCTTATGTCTCCATAAACCAAGAGAGATTCAACACTCTTATTTGTTATTATTGGGGGGGTATGTAGTGGTCAGGGTGGGAATCACAGAAATAGCAAAATGTACCTGTGTTCTGTGGTCCCGTACAGTTCTATCTTAACTATGGTTGCTAGGTGGCTGCTCCAAAAATACTGTAAACAATAGTGAAAGGTGCAATGTGCTTCACACACACGCACTAACGACACACTCAAGAGATACAAGCCTCTCTCACAGCTCCATGCTGTTTCCTCCTCTCCTTGGACCCACTCTCAGGCTCCTGACACCTCCTCCTGATCGGCTGCCGCTGGTAATGCAGCCAATCCGGATGGAGGAAGCTGCCCAGCCTTCTAGCAACTGCCCTGCTCTCTCCCTGCTCAGGGAAATCCCGCGGCCCCACAAGCCGGTCATGTCACTTTGTCCAGAGAGCTAATATTCGGTATACACATACATGTCCAGTATAACCTCTCATTTTTTACTGGACAAAATACAGGACAGTTCAACACTGGTCACCTGGCAACCCTAATATTCTTAACTAATGAGAATGATATTCCAGGAATGGAAATGTCCAGAAGTAATGTTTCACGTAGGACATTCATTTACAGGGAGAGTACAAATTGAACTGAAATGCTGCTTTAATGCTCCTAAGACACATTCCTGCCATTTTTTTTTCCTCCTTGACTGGAACTTTAAAACATAACGAACAATAGACTTTACTGTTATTTACAAACATATCTATTTACTGAACACTGTATGCATGGACTACTGCAGCTGAAAACAGAGGAACTGCTTCTTTATGGTAGCTGGCATAGAATTGTAAATATTTTTATTTCTCCCATAGGAAATGGCTCCTGGAAGAGAGGAGACAAGTACGACCTTGAGGCCAAGCAAGCGTACTCATCCCTCCAAACAGTCACTCTACTCAGGACAGTGAAACCCGAGTTTGAGAAGTTTTCCATCGAGGTGAAAAGTTCTGTTCAAAACCTGGGAATCAATGAGGACGATTACGTAAGTACTTGATCACGAGCCCTAATGCTTTAGCTGTCTGTAAACAACCTCATAATTTAATCAAAGGTGACAAAATGCTCTGTTGTGCATGTTTCACACAGGCTAGTTGGGTTCAAAAATTCAAGGTTAGTGCTAGACACTGCCTCTTGCAACCAAAGAAGTAAATGACGGTCATGCAAAATAAACTTTAATTCCCTTTCCCATTATCATAAAGGCATTATAAAATAAGCTGCCTGCAGTTATTTTTTTTCTACCTCGTTGCTAGTTTGACCTTTTATTCACACATACTGTAAGCTTGCAGCTGCAATTCAAAAATGCACAATAAAAAAAAGTCAGACAAATATACAGGATCACTATGTTTTCATTTTTTTTTAAATTTTGACTAGTTTAACTATTATCTTTGTGACCTTACATGCCTGCAGTCAAACATGTCCGCGTATGCTTTGAATTCTAACATTCCCATGGAAAGGATTATGGGTTGAAAAGCAAAACATTACTGTGGACATGCCTAATGTACTGTAAATACATGAAAGACAAAGTCAGTGCCTGGTGACTGATTAGTCGCCTGCAGTTGAAGTTCTAGGACCCACAGCCCTCACCCAAAAACTTAAAGGGGGTCCCCATAGAATCAAAGTGAACAAAAAAAACTTGTTAAATGGGTTAAACGCACCCTAATGACAAGTTTTTGTGTTGTTCGTTTAACATAGGATTGAAGCAGGGGGTCTACGGAGCTGAACTCCATTCATTTCAGCTCCGGGGACCCCCTGCTTCCGGAGATACTTACCTCTGTAGGGGGTGCCGGTAGCTGCTCAGCTAGCAGGTTTCATGTAATGGCAAAGTTTCAAATCTACCACGCCCTGGGGGGCCAATAGGAAACCTTGATGTCATCAGCTAGGTAATGGCGGTGCACAGCCGAGAAAAACAGACCTGGAGTGACGGTGCCGGTAGCACAAAAAAACTTTAATGGCACATACACAAAGAGAGCCACTCTAACGTGTTTCGCTGACAGTGGCGCTTTGTCAAAAAGTAATAGTAAAGCTGACACAAAGAGTAGCAAACACATGCGTCTTTGTGCGCCAATGTATAAAACCGAATTTGATGTGTTGTGCTACGTTACTGATGACAGAGGGTGGCGTGAGAGGAGGCGTTTGGATGTTGTCAGTGGCGCACTTATGCTACTGTATGTAATAACACATTTCATGCATGCGCCACTTTTGTGCGCCCAAAAAAGTGTCAAAATTATCCGTCCCGATTTTCTTGGCGTAAAAAGCAAAAACAAGTAGACGCAAACAATTCTTGATGTATTCATGTGTATGACCTAGAAATGTAATCAATATAAGTATTTCTAAATCATTTTGTCATATTTTGTTTATATTTTTGTTTTTTTTTTAATAACCAAAAGTCTGTAAACTGAACGTACAGGTACATTGTTGACTCCCACCCCCTCTTTTTTTTTTAATTTTTAAAAATATATATTTAAATGTATTTATTCTTATGCAGAAAGCCACATAGCCTCCTATGGAGAGCAGAATCCGATCTGAAGCGCAGGGAAGTGGGAGAGGAGGACGCCTGTTCTGTATCCAGGTTAAGGGACACAGCGGTCACGCGATCGCTCTCAGGAGCGGCCCCTCCGGCAACCAAAGGGTTACAGGGTAAATTCTATATAGTCCGCAGCTGCCGTTCAGGCCATTTTTGGACAAAAGTCCCAGTTGAGGTCATTTCTCAGGCCGCATAGGCGTATATAGAATTTACCCCTAACTTGGTGATAAGTTATTGTAATAAAACGTCATTATTTGTCTGTTATGAGGAGCTGCCCCTTCAATCCCTTGAGTTCATTCAGGGATGAAGAGACATGCAATGTACAATAATGCGTGGCATTTCCCTCATTAAAAATCATACAATGCTATTCACCATATTTTTTTTTTAAATATGAAGCTAGTATCTACAGGTGCGCCGACAAGTATTCTAAAACTTGCCTTAAACTTGCCTTGGAAAATCTGGGGCAATCACCAACAAGACCCAGGTACCTGCTGGGTACATGCTGCAAACATTTCAGTGACATTTCTGCAGAGACGAATGGCCCATGGTCTTGTTGGTGATTGCCCCAGATTTGTTTTAGAATACTCGTCGGCACTACAGTACATGACCAGCGATCAGTGATTAGAAGCATCCGAACTACTGGTGAGACCGACAGGCACAGGAAGTCAAACTGACAATCGGCATATTTTACATTGAACCGCCGAGAAAAACAGACCTGGAGTGACGGTGCAGGTAGCACAAAAAACTTTTAATGGCACATACACAAAGAGAGCCACTCTAACATGTTTCGCTGCCAATGGCGCTTTGTCAAAAAGTAAAAGTAAAGCTGACACAAAGAAGAGTAGCAAACACATGTGGCTTTGTGCGCCAATGTATAAAACTGAATTTGATGTGTTGTGCTACGTTAGTGATGACAGAGGGTGGCGTGAGAGGAGGCACTTGCCAGCCACTTGTACGCATGCTCAATGGACGCTCGCCGTTTGCGCATGCGCTAAATGTGGTCACCCTGAGCATGAAACATGTATTTAAGGTATGCAAATATGCGAAAGTCAAATCGTCCTATTAAAAAACTAAGGGGTTGTTTACTTCAGTCACCCAATTGCAAAACTAGAGCAAAACCCACTGCAAACACATCTATAAAGACATAACAAGGGAAAGACCATTGTTTTCAGTAGGGTTTCTTCTCTGAAAAAGGGTGCCGTTTTTTCCACCTGTTTTTTTCCCACAGTTTTGCAGCCCGGCGGTCCCTGCAATTCAATGATGTTATATAGTCCAGTTGAGCCAAGCAAATCACGACTTCTGTTTAACATAGTGTCAGGCTTTTTCCGTCTTTTGCTCGATTTGAATAAGGTCAATGGATTGGCTACGGCTATTGTCAAACAAATATGTGTCTACTTTGTCTGAAAGTAGATCAGTCCCTTGAGACTGGGCTATCATTTTCTTCTGTCTTCTCTCCCTTGGTAACTTTTTGGAAAGAATAAAAGGACAGTCGGATAAATGGCGCTCATTGAAATTCGGTCAACTGCCTGTGGTTTTAGACAGCTGGGACGGTCATTCTGACTTAGAATAACCAGAAATAGACCACTTGTCCCTGACTTGGCTTCTGAAAGAATGTTGTCTCATTTTGTATATTATTGAACTAAAAGACAAACTTGGAATCCAGCACAATCTAGTTTACCCATAAGAAATGCAAATGGTTTCAACGTGAATACAAGTTTATATTAAGAGGGTAACAAGAGTTTATTATCTTCATTAAAAATGCTAAAGTAAGCTTTGTATATTACGCTTAAAATACTTAAACTAATACGTGGCCTCATAAACCACGAACTTGAACTGAGTTATAAACAACATTTTTTTTGTGGGGAAACAGATCAACAAGAAACTCTGTATATTGATTTGAACATAATTAGGAATTAGGTTGGAATACTGGCTGTGACAGAACTAATGCCTCTCTCGCATTTCCTCATTGAGAGCCTGATTATTTATAGGAAGTTTATAATAAAAATAAGAAGAAATAGCGAATTATTTTCCCTTCAAAAATACCACTGGTTACAAAGCCGAGACATCATAAAAATGATTATGGTCTTAAATTGGTAAAATATTCAATTTATATATATATATATATATATATACAGCTCAACCCAATTATAACGCGATCTGTTACAGCGCAAATCCGCTTATAACGCGATGCAAGCGTGGCTCCCAATTTTTGGATTTATGAATACTTTACAACACGATTATTAGTATCTTAAATACTTTATTGTACAATGCATACAATTGTACATTATTTCTATTGCAATCCGCTTATAACGAGATGGGATTCTTTGGACCCCAAGCACAGCGTTATAGGGGGTTGAGCCCACTTGAATTCACCTTAATAAAGGACTGTATAGTCCGAAACGCGTTGGTGTGCTGTTTGTAACCATGATCCATTAAACTTCTTTATTTTTTACTGTGGGAACGCACTTTTGTGACTTTTTTGGCTAACCAGCACTGGATGTAGTGCTCCGTTTTTCTCTCTCTTTTCCTTGCTTGCTACAAAGTCCCTGCCTTCTATCTCTGTCACGTGTTACAACTTTAGTAGTGCTTAAAACAAGGAGTACATTTTTTGCCAAAAGACATTCCAAGCAGGCTTTCCTTGTTTGTTTTGTTTACATAGGATTGAAGCAGAGGGTCTCTGGAGCTGAACCCCATTAATTTCAGCCCCGGGAACCCCGTGCTTCTGGAGATACAGACCTCCGTAGTAGGTGCTGGTAGCCACATTGGCTCGGCTACCAGGGTTCACATAATGGAAGTTTGCCAAAGCTCCCGCGTCCTGCTGGCCAATAGGAAGCCGTGACGTCCTCCGGTGCGCCGTTTTATTGGCCCGCGTGACGCAGGAGCTTTAAACGTGCAGGAGATACCATCACCCCCTACGAAGGTAAATATCTGTGGAAGCAGGGGGTGCTCGAAGCTGAAATCAATGGGGTTCATACCAAGAGACCCCCTGGGGTTTTCAGGGGTGCGCAAACTGGGGGGGGGGGGGCGGTGGTTACAGAGCCTTCAGGGTTTTCACCCCCACCCAGCAGGCCTGCTTCAGCACAGGTGGCTCAATCAATGGCTCCCTGTCTCAGCACAGGTGGCTCAATCAGTGGCTCAGTCGACTGAGCCACTGATTGAGCCACCTGTGCTGAAGCAGGGATATCCTGAAAACCTGATGTGTTTGGTGGCCTTTAAGGACTGGACTTGGCCGCCCCCCCCCCCCCCCCCCCTCCTGCTTTGCAGCATGAAAAACAAACACAAAAAAAACTGATCAATAAGGGCTTCCATATTTGGTTCAGTTAGATCAGTAGGAAGGGAGACGGGTTGGGTCTCCAGGGATGTGCTATTGCAGACCTATCTCAGAACACTGTGTTTAAGTATTTGCCACGTGCCAGATAAGGAGGCACGGGCTGCATTCTGGAGTTAAAGATATAGCTATTTTCCCGCAGTGCACGTCTCATGTCCATCTTTGTGGCTAGTGCATTTGAATTAATGTTGTACAATGAAGGTGGGGGGGGGGGAGGGAAGATAAGTTTTTGGTCTGTCGTGTTCTCGGGGCGGGCAAATAATTAAATAAGATGCATCAATCATTTCTCTTGCTGCCGCTTGTGACATAACAAAGGATCTAATGCAAAAAAAAAAAGAGGACAATTTTTTTTATATTAAAGCACCACCGCCCCTCACAAGCGTATATAAGTTTATCTCATGTAATGTTAGTATCTTGCTCCATGAGCATGTTCTGCTCTTTAATAAGCCTTTTTAAAAAAAAAAATATATATATAAATATATATAAATCTCTAGCTTTTGAGGGTGACATGGTAACCTGTAGACTACACTGGGCTCTGGGGAGAGCTCCATTTTAACCTGCAGAACACTTAATAGTTCAAATGCTTATATCTCCTGATCGGAGCATCAGATATGTATTTAAGTGACAGAAATACAAGAAAGGGCCACTACTATTGACCCGACAAGCTTTGCGATCGTTTCTGCTGCAGTCGAGCGCGCCACCAGCATGGGACGGTGAAGGAGGCAGCGCAGGACTCTGCTCCACGACAGATCTCCCCCAAAAAATGTATGGAACTGCCGCCCCATGCAGGACCTCTGGTCTTGCTCTGCGGGCCGGACAAAAGCACTCGGCGGGCCTTATGTTTGACACCCCTGGTCTACAGTATGAAAGTATGTATGAGCCACTTGTGCTGAAGCTGGGATATCCTGAAAACCTGAACGGTTGGGGTGACTTGAGGACTGGCGTTGAGCACGCCTGCATTAGGCAAAGGTCCCGTTGCACGCGTCCGCACGGCTGGCTTGCTTGCCGGCGGCGCGTGCAACTCGCTGTACCGCGATCTGCGGTCTACAGGAAACTTTTCTCGGAGCGGGGGGGGGCGTGGCCAAACGGGTCGGGGGGGGGCGCGGCCATGACGTGAGGGGGCGCGGCCATGATGTGAGGGGGCGCGGCCATGATGGGGGGGGCGGGGACCAAAACCAAAACAAAGCAGGGCGCACAGCACTGCAGCAGCTCTACACACAAGGAGCCATAGAGCCAGTCTATGATTGGCCCCTTTGCGTACCATGTGACGCGTTGCCGCAAGAGAACACCATTCTCTCGTGTCTCCTGCTGGCTGCCGTGTCACAGTATGTCGCAAGTTACAAGTGAGGAGGGACTGGGACCCGATCGTGAGTTCAAACCGGAATGGTAAGTTGAGCTCACGCCGCCGCCCGCGCCAACGGGCGCAGCGGGTCCCAGCCCTTAACCATTTGGAGCTGATTTAATAAAGTCTGAAGCTTCCAGTGAGATTGGCGGCTTTGGACTTGACAGAAATCAATCCCCAAGAAACACAAAAGGTAGTAAACTCCAGAAACGAGACCTCCGAATCGCCATACAATATATGGGAATACAGCTGAGTAAGCGTTGGCATTCCTTCGGGCGCGTTATGGTAGGATATATTCTGATATCTGCCTTATCACCGCCATTGAATCCTATGCAAACGGTGCGATATTCTGCGTTACAGCGTGATATTCTGCCTCGAGTCGGTGAATATAAAGTTTGCTACATCTGCATCATGATGTACCACAGTTGGTCTCTGGCATTTCCACTTGATTAGCATCAAAAACACTCTTCCCAGACTTAGGCCTCGTCCAGGGTGCAACCGAGCGCGCTCGAGCGGCGTGACGTCAGTTGCTCAGGTTGCCCGCGCAATTCCTGGCCAGCTAGTTGCGCACGTGGGGGGGGGGAAAAGGTGGCGTGTCGGGGGCGCGCCATTGTGTCACGGAGCTGGTTCGCCCTCGTTGGGCAAACCGCTCACGTGACGCGCCAGGGAGCGTCAGAATCAAATGTTATTGTCTCTACAAGCAGCTGAGCGCCCACGGGCACGTTGGGACAGCTTCACCCTGGACGCGGCCTAAGGTGGCATAAATATAACCAGGGATTGACACGTGTCAAAGGTTATAAACCTCCTTTCCAGACTTCTTCCATTCGATGCAACTGGAAGTAGGACAAGCGAAAAAGAAATGGATTGAGTCCTAACACAGGTATTGGCCCTGGTTCCAAATCTCTAAGGATACCCTGCGCAGACAATAATGTATCTGCTCAAACTACAACAAAGATATTACTTGTACGTTGCAGATACAGTTGTCCTCAAAAGTCCTGTTCTCGAAGTGATGTTCTGAATGTGAAAGCATAACTCATTTGAAATATTGCATCAGACAGTATAAGGAACACAGCATTTAGCTTTTAACATCAGGCTGCTAAACAGCATTCCTTTATGGAAGAATAATTCCAGATATCGTGGTAAATATTTGTAGACGTACAGTCAACAGTGTTTTAGTTTTAAACTATATATGCAGCCCATTTCTATAAAATAATTCCCAACACTCGGTTCATTGGCTTTTTTGCAGTTCAGCTTCAACTCGAGTTTCTGACTTCTTAATGCTACCTCTGTTCCCAGCGTGACGGGAATTCAGTTAAATGCTGTTTTTATTTCTTGATCTGCATTCTGAAATGGAACGATTTTTCAAACTGGTTATTTGCTTGTTTGTAGTGAGACGGGCCACCCATAGCACTCAATACACGATTCAAAGTAAAACATGTAACAAATGTTTACATTGCTATAGCATTATTTTAGCATATGAGAAAATAAATACTGTACCATGTAAATCATAATTGATACAGTTTACAGCGGTCCTTTTGAAGTAACAAACCTGTACAGTTCAACCTATAAGATCTATCAATATGTGAGTGTGTATGTATACACACACACACACGCACACATATATATCTATCATTTTTTTCCTGCGTGTCCGTATCTATTGACACCCATGTTTTTTTTATCTTTGTGCTATGTTCCATTCCTTGGATGCTGAGCCTGAGTACAGGATACCAGAGATGAATCAAAATGGCCACCAGGGATTGCCATAGAAACCACAGTAGCCCAAGTGAAATGAAAAGCATAATTCTTTCTGAATTTCTGAAAAAGAAAAATGAAAGGTTTATGCTTGGGGGGGGAGGGAAGGTGGCATCATTTTAGGAATTTAGCTGTGGAAACATTTTTGGAGAGGATTGCTGGTGTAAAACCTAAATGAAGAAGAATGATCTAAAGTAGAATGTGTTATAGGTTATATTATAAGAGGTTAGCGTACAAAACCACATTACCCCTAGATTTCAGTTTGTCTTTGGGTTAGTGGTGCTTGCTACACTTCCAGTCACAATTTATTTTTGATGGACTTCTTTTTTCCATATGAAGAGAAGCTGCAAAGGGAGATAATCTAAGGGCTGTTCTATAGTGCGCGCTTGCTACGCCGTGCACGCACGGCAGTTTTAGTTGGCTGAGGTTAGTCATCCTTTCTATAATGGTGCCGCACACGCGCACGGAAGTGTGCGTGGAACCAGCCGACAGGGGGGAAGATGTGTGTATGTGTGTGTGTGTGTGTGAGTATGTGTATGTATTGTGACAGAAACCAGGGGATGGTAATAAATTCCGTATATAGGGCTCCCAGGATACTAGACAGTTTCTATCCTGTTTGGCCTGGGAGTGCAGCCTTATAATACATACACTCCATCCCACAGTTTGGCAAGCGCTGGAACTGAGGGATGAGAGATCCAGACCAGAGTTTGTCTGCTGCCTGATTTCTGTCACCTGTCATGCTAATTAGGAATCAGGTATGAAAGACTGATTTCCTGTTTGCTCTGGGCTCCCCACAAGAGCCAGGAGGCTGGAAGGCTGCTGAACTACAGAGGGGAGAAGCCTCTTCCCCAAACAGGTTCAATCTTTCTGTTCATTTGTGTAAGACTGCAAAAGTACCGTGTTTTGTTGTTGGAAGTGGAAAAGCCACTTCCAACCCTGAGTCAGGGATATCTAAGTTAAGTTATCGCTCAGGTGAGCAGCTTTTGTTTTGATCTGTTTTCTGTTGTATGCACTGTGGCAGTCTCAGTGCCTGGGACTGAATAAACCAGGCATAGCCTGTTTAAAGGAACAGTACGTGACGCCTCATCATTTTACCTACCCTAAAAGACCGTGTTCTAAACAGTCCCGGACAAACGACGGAGCCCCGGAGTAAGCCGTTTGTCACATATGGTGGAGAATGCGGGCAGAGCACTAGGGGGTCTGCAGGTTGAAGAACTTTGAAAAAAAAAAAAAAAAAAGTTTTTTTTCATCCTCTGCAAACAAGATGGAAGACGTGGTGGGTGCGCTGGTACGCAATGTCGCTGCCCAGAAAGACGCGAATGAAATCCAGCAACAGCTGTTAATAGCCCAGCAAGAAATTAATGCAAACCAGCAGCAGACGAATGCAGCCCAGCAACAGCTGCTAATAGCCCAGCAAGAGATTAATGCAAACCAGCAACAGGCGAATGCAAATCAGCAACAGGCGAATGCAAACCAGCAACAGACGAATGAAGCCCTGCAAAACGCGAATGCAAACCAGCAAGAGACAAACCGCTTGCTGAGAGAGGAGCAACAGCGGTTCGCTCAGGGCTTACAGCAGGAACTCGAGATCCTGAGGGGGACTATCAGTAACCTTCCACTGGCAGCGGCAGCCCCAGTTCCGAAAATGACCAGGGCAAGCCACTACCTTCAGAAGATGGGACCCTCGGATGATGTGGAAGCCTATCTTCTCACGTTTGAACGCACGGCGCAGAGAGAGGGATGGCCAGAAGCTGAGTGGGCTGGTCTAATTGCACCCTTCCTAAGCGGCGAACCCCAGAAGGCTTACTTTGATCTAGAGCCAGCCGAAGCTAACGTCTATGCAAAATTGAAGTTCGAGATCCTCGCCTGCCTCGGCGTAACCACGGCTGTTCGCGCCCAAAGGTTTCACGCATGGTCCTTCACGATGGATAAAGCCACCCGAAGCCAGATGTATGACCTCATCCACCTCGCCCGGAAGTGGCTACAACCCGAGATCAACTCAGCCAGCCACATCGTGGAACGGTTGGTCATGGACCAGTTCTTGAGGAAACTTCCCTCTGCCTTACGCCGTTGGGTCAGTCGGAGTGACCCCCACAATGCGGATGAGCTTGTGGCCCTCGTAGAAAGGTACAATGCAGCAGAAGAGCACCCGCAACCCGCAGTCGTGGAGCAACCCCACTACCCGAGGTTCCAGGACTCTTCCAGAGACGGTAAAAGGGTACCGGGGTTAAGGGGCGCTGAAGAGCGGCGACCACCTTCACGCAGCACCAGCAACAGTGGTTCGCACACTAAGGGCAATAGCCAACATGGGGAGCCGGGAAAAGGCTCTAAGTGGGACACAGACTATGTACCTAAATGTGTAAATTGTCATGAGAGGGGCCACACAGCAAAAATCTGCCCACTAAATGATGAGCCCATGCAATGCAACAGCGTGGAACATTATTCGCTGTTGTCCCAATGTATGGGCCCTAGCCCAGAGGACCCCTTGAATAACCATCTGTGGGCATTTGTAAAGGTTAATGGTAAGAGGGTTCGGGCACTTCTTGACTCTGGGAGCATGGTCACACTAGTGTCCGAATACCTCTTGCCCATTAAGAAGAAACAGGGAAACAGTTCGCAAAGAGTGGCAATTTGTTGTATACATGGGGATAATCATGAATATTCCACTGTTGATGTTTTTTTTGAAACAGAGTTTGGTTCTTTAGATTTCAAGGTGGGTATTGTACCCAAACTGGCACATGATGTGTTAATAGGGACCGACTTTCCCCATTTTCTAAAAATGTGGTCCCCCGCTCAGAATAGCGCCCAGAGTTCAATAGCGGACCATAACGAAGTATTAGAAGAAACAAATCCTTTCCCTTTTTCAGAAATGGAGGTTGACGAGGGCCCAAATAAGAAGGGGGAAAAGGAGGAGTGCTGTAAAATTCCCTTCCCCATCACTACTTTGGTAGGGAATACCCCAAATCAAGATGTTGAGCAGACACTTACCACCCCAGAACCGGATAAGACCCTCGCTGACCTAGAGGTCAGTCCTGGGAGTTTTAAGAAGGCCCAGTGGGAGGACCCCACATTAGCGGTAGCAAGGGGAAATATACGGGACCAGAATAGTACTCCTGGCCAACCAGATAGGTCACTTGCTTACCCCTACTTCGAGGTAGAGAACGACCTAGTATATCGGGTTGATAAAAGGAAATCAGTTACAACTAAACAATTGTTGGTACCACGGACATTCCGTAATGTAGTATTACACCTCGCACATAGTCATCCATTGGGGGGACACCTAGGGGTGGAAAAGACAAAAGAAAAGGTTCTCCGAAGCTTCTATTGGCCTGGGGTTCTGGCAGAAATTACGAATTATTGTTCCTCATGCCCAGAATGTCAGATCACCGCCCCGTTCAAGGCGTACCGCAGCCCATTGGTACCCCTTCCCATAATAGAGGTACCATTTGACCGGATTGCTATGGATCTAGTAGGACCCCTAATTAAGTCTGCTAGGGGACATCAGCATATATTGGTAATATTAGATTATGCCACCCGATATCCGGAGGCAGTTCCCCTACGTAGCACCTCTGCTAAAAACATAGCAAAAGAGTTAGTAGTTCTGTTTTCCCGGGTCGGGATTCCTAAAGAGATTCTATCTGACCAGGGAACACCATTTATGTCCCAAGTAACAAAAGAGCTATGTAAACTCCTAAAAATCAAGCATCTCAGAACCTCAGTCTATCATCCACAAACAGATGGTTTAGTGGAAAGGTTCAATAAAACCTTAAAGAGCATGTTACGGCGGGCGGTTGATAAAGATGGGAAAAACTGGGATTGTTTGTTACCGTACCTGTTATTTGCCATTAGGGAAGTTCCCCAATCATCCACAGGCTTCTCCCCGTTTGAACTATTGTATGGCCGACACCCAAGGGGCTTACTGGATATAGCCAAAGAGACTTGGGAACACGAGGTTACCCCTTACAGAAGTGTAATAGAGCATGTTGCCCAGATGCAGGACCGCATTGCTGCAGTCCTACCCATAGTGAGGGAACACATGGAGAAAGCTCAAGAAGCACAGAGGAATACGTATAATAAGGGTGCTAGGGTCAGAATTTTTTTTCCAGGTGATAGGGTACTAGTTCTGGTTCCCACCGTGGAGAGTAAATTCCTTGCTAAATGGCATGGGCCATATGAGGTCTTGGAAAGAGTGGGAGAAGTAAATTATAAGGTAAGACAGCCAGGTAGGAGGAAACCTGAGCAAATTTACCATATAAACCTACTCAAGCCCTGGAAAGATAGAGAAGTCTTGTTAACCCTAGTACCCCCAGGTCCGTCAGAGAATCAAGAAACTGACCCAGAGGTTAGCATAGCTGAAACCCTGTCTGTTCATCAGAAACGAGAGGTTCAGAATTTAGTGAGAAGAAACAAAGAAATCTTCTCTATACGGCCAGGTAGAACTAGCGTAATTGAACATGACCTAGTCTCTGAACCGGGGGTTCGAGTTAACCTTAAACCGTACCGAATCCCAGAGGCCAAAAGAAAGGCTATAAGTTTAGAGGTTAAAAAAATGCTAAAACTAGGCGTAATTGAGGAATCCCAAAGTGGGTGGAACAGCCCTATAGTCTTAGTCCCAAAGCCAGATGGTACAACAAGGTTTTGTAATGACTACCGGAAACTAAACGCGGTGTCAAAATTTGATACTTATCCTATGCCCAGGGTAGATGAACTTGTAGAGAGACTGGGCAAAGCCCGATATCTCACAACCCTAGACCTAACAAAAGGGTACTGGCAGGTTCCCCTCACAGAAAGGGCAAAAGAAAAGACAGCCTTCTCAACCCCAGACGGCCTCTTTCAGTATAAGGTGTTGCCTTTTGGCTTACATGGAGCTCCCGCCACATTCCAAAGAATGATGGATAAAATTTTAAAACCACATGCTCGGTATGCTGCCGCCTACCTGGATGATGTGGTAATCCATAGTGAAGATTGGCAATCCCACCTTCCAAAGGTCCAAGCTGTGCTTGACGCAGTCCGGTCTGCTGGACTAACTGCTAACCCCGCTAAATGCACTATTGGTCTGGAGGAGGCCAAGTATCTGGGATATTCTATTGGCAGAGGTTTACTCAAACCCCAAACACTCAAAGTGGAGGCGATACAAAATTGGCCAAGGCCAGTTACAAAAAAACAAGTAAGGACCTTTTTGGGGTTAATTGGGTACTATAGAAGGTTTATTCCCAATTTTGCAACTAAGGCAACCCCACTAACTGACCTCACAAAAGCAAGAGGACCGCTAATGGTAAAGTGGTCCCCCGAAACCGAACAGGCCTTTAGAAGCCTGAAAGAAGCTCTCTGTGCCCAACCAGTGTTGGTCACACCTGACTTCTCCAAAGAGTTCGTAGTCCAAACCGACGCATCTGAGGTAGGGCTGGGGGCGGTACTCTCCCAGGAGTCTCAAGGTGAGGAGCACCCCATCCTTTATTTAAGTAGGAAACTAAATCCCCAGGAGAAAAATTACTCCATAGTAGAGAAAGAGTGTCTCGCAATAAAGTGGGCTGTAGAGACGCTCAAATACTACCTGTTGGGGAGAAAATTCCGGTTGGTCACAGATCATGCACCCCTTACCTGGATGTGTCAAAACAGGGAAAAGAATGCTAGAGTGACCAGGTGGTTCCTAAGCCTACAACCCTTTAAATTTTCTGTGGAACACAGGTCAGGGCACAAACATGGCAATGCTGACGGGTTGTCAAGGATGCACTCCCTAATATCCATGGTCGCTCATCCCTCGAGGTCTGAGCTGGGGGGGAGGATATGTGACAGAAACCAGGGGATGGTAATAAATTCCGTATATAGGGCTCCCAGGATACTAGACAGTTTCTATCCTGTTTGGCCTGGGAGTGCAGCCTTATAATACATACACTCCATCCCACAGTTTGGCAAGCGCTGGAACTGAGGGATGAGAGATCCAGACCAGAGTTTGTCTGCTGCCTGATTTCTGTCACCTGTCATGCTAATTAGGAATCAGGTATGAAAGACTGATTTCCTGTTTGCTCTGGGCTCCCCACAAGAGCCAGGAGGCTGGAAGGCTGCTGAACTACAGAGGGGAGAAGCCTCTTCCCCAAACAGGTTCAATCTTTCTGTTCATTTGTGTAAGACTGCAAAAGTACCGTGTTTTGTTGTTGGAAGTGGAAAAGCCACTTCCAACCCTGAGTCAGGGATATCTAAGTTAAGTTATCGCTCAGGTGAGCAGCTTTTGTTTTGATCTGTTTTCTGTTGTATGCACTGTGGCAGTCTCAGTGCCTGGGACTGAATAAACCAGGCATAGCCTGTTTAAAGGAACAGTACGTGACGCCTCATCATTTAACCTACCCTAAAAGACCGTGTTCTAAACAGTCCCGGACAAACGACGGAGCCCCGGAGTAAGCCGTTTGTCACAGTATGTACAATGTTAATAAATAATTTATTAACGTATTTATTTAAAACGTATTTATCACACATACACACACATATATATACACACACGCACACTACCTTTCCAGCTTGTCGCATGGACTATAGTGTGCGTCACGTGCACGCGTGTTCGCACGGGCGCACACACTATAGAACGGCCCTAAACCAGGGGTGGCCAACTCCAGGCTTCAAGGGCCAGTAACAGGTCATGATGTAAGGGTATCCCTGCTTCAGTGCAGGTAGCTCAGTCATTGATTGAGCCGTCTGTGCTGAAGCAGGGATATCCTTACAACCTGAACTGTTGGTGGCTCTTGAGGACTGAAATTGGCCACTCCTGATCTACACTAAAGGGAAGGGGCAGAAGTAATTAGATATACGAACTGGAGACGATTTGCTTTTGTTGCATTGAGAAGGATGTGTGACCACAGCATGAGGGCAGAGGGGGAGATTGGGGTAAGAATAACTAAATATGAGAATTCAGAAGATGATATTGTACCTGCAAATTTAGAATAATCTTAATGCCAATATGTTCACATTTGCCATAATCTTTTTCCTTTAGTTACAGAAGACAGGCTCCATTTTGGGGGCTATATTATAAAAAAGAAAGTAAAAAATCAACAGTGAAAAAAATGTCTCTTGTTCATAAGTCACGGGTTCTGAACTCCAATCCTCAAGACCCCCCCCAACAGGTCACATTTTCAGGATATCCCTGCTTCAGCACAGAGCCACGTGTGCTGAAGCAGGCTCTTCGTCTGAGTCACTGAATGAGCCAACTTTTCAGAAGCAGGCATATCCGTAAAAACCTGACCTGTTTGGGGGGGTCTTGAGGACTGGAGTTGAGAACCCCTATCATAATGTACAGTATAGTACATTTCAGTAACTGATATACCCCAGTGCTGTTTACTTAAACTAGTATTGTACATGTCAGTGTTTGTGAAAGTCATCTGTTGATCACATTTTCACATTTTCATACATTATAGAAGGAATTCTTCTGCTAACACCTCCTCCTCCTCTATTGATCTCTCTGTGGGGGTACCCCAGGGCTCTGTCCTGGGACCTCTTCTCTTTTCTCTGTACACACTCTCTCTAGGTGACCTAATAACATCTTTTGGGTTTAAATATCACCTCTATGCTGACGACACACAAATATACTTTTCAACACCTGACCTTACACCTGCTATACAGACCAAAGTTTCTGAATGTCTCTCTGCTATATCACCCTGGATGGCCCTCCGTCGCCTTAAACTCAACATGGCTAAAACAGAGCTCCTCATACTTCCTCCCAAACCTGGCCCTACTACCTCCTTCCACATTACTGTTGGAACTACGATCATCCACCCAGTAGCCCAAGCACGCTGCCTAGGGGTCACACTCGACTCCTCTCTCACATTCGCCCCTCACATTCAAAACATTTCTAAAACTTGTCGCTTTTTCCTCCGCAATATAACAAAGATACGCCCTTTCCTCTGTTGCTCGACTGCTAAAACTCTGACTCAGGCCCTCATTCTCTCCCGTCTTGATTACTGTAACCTCCTGCTGTCCGGCCTTCCTGCCTCTCACCTGTCTCCCCTACAATCTATCCTAAACGCTGCTGCCAGAATCACTCTACTCTTTCCTAGATCTGTCTCAGCATCTCCCCTCCTGAAATCCCTCTCCTGGCTTCCAATCAAATCCCGCATCTCACACTCCATTCTTCTCCTCACTTTTAAAGCTTTACACTCTTCTACCCCTCCTTACATCTCAGCCCTAATTTCTCGCTATGCACCACCCCGACTCTTGCGTTCTGCTCAAGGATGTCTTCTTTCTACCCCCTTTTTATCTAAAGCCCTCTCCCGCCTTAAACCTTTTTCACTGACTGCCCCACACCTCTGGAATGCCCTTCCCCTCAGTACCCGACTAGCACCCTCTCTATCCACCTTTAAGACCCACCTTAAGACACACTTGCTTAAAGAAGCATACGAATAGCACTGTGAACATTCTGAACACATGATACATAAAGTTTGGCCCCCTGCAGACGCACTTACCAGAACTCCCTCCTGTCTCTGTACGTTCTCCCTACCTACCAATTAGATTGTAAGCTCCTCGGAGCAGGGACTCCTCTTCCTTAATGTTATGTTTGTCTAAAGCACTTATTCCCATGACCTGTTATTTATATTATCTGTTATTTAGTCGATTACCACATGTATTACTACTGTGAAGCGCTATGTACATTAATGGCGCTATATAAATAAAGACATACAATACAATACAACGAAGGGGTCTGTATGTGTAATAGCAGTTAATGGTACAACATCACTGAGACTGCTCACACTGGATTAGTTTTTCTTTCATTGGTAGTGCTTAGGTGACAATTAGACCATTTTTCACCCCTTGCTGATTTAGTGTGGGGCCTCACACCCAAAACTACACCACAGGGAGAAACACATTTGTTTATCAAGTTATATTGTCACTTTAAACACTTTATTTCACCACTATATTGTTTCGTTTTCTGTGTGTTGCGCGCTTCAATACATAGTTCATATATACTGTATGTATTTCTATATAATCAAAAACGAATAGACGATACCGTTCTGTGGATAACTAAATGCTTTTATTTGTGCGAGCTTTCGAGATACACTGATCTATTCTGGCGGTGTTACAATGGATAAAGCAAGAAAGGTTTTACTTAAAAACAGGGCATCCTGGAATGTATCTGACTGAAGCCTATCCCTCCCCCCTGTGCAGTATGCGATTTATGACTTAAGGTGTTAAATTGTTAAATGGTCCCGGAATCTTAGTGATGCAAGAGTATATGTATGTGTGTGTGTATAACGAAGTCGCCGCAGTGTGACGAAACGCGTAGAGCTGTGACGTCATCGCGCTTGTGTTGGTGTATTTGGAGTCCCTGGCTTCCCTGCGCCGGATCCGGCTGGCGGTAATTTCAAGTGTTGGTAATCATTGTATGAGGGAGCAAAGGACGTGCAGGCATTGGATGCCTTTATATCTTGCTGCCAATTCATGGTGAACCTGGGCTGTTTACATCCACTCTGCAAACCTGGGACTCACCCTACCACGGCAGATGACCACAATAGAGATTTCTCTCCCACGAATGGTTCTGTTTGAAATCCTGTAAGTGCACATCCTTATGGGTTGCTGATTTTTTAAATAAATGTACCTTATTTTTTACTCAGTTACGTGCTATGGAGCTTGCGCTTTTGTTTGTTTTTTGTTCATAGATTCCAAAAGTGGTTGGCTATACCACTCCCTCGATCTTCTATTGGGACTATATTTCTCTCTGGATTTTTTGTTTGAGTGGAACATTCAATTTGGATTTTCCTTTTTTTTCACTATCACGTTATGGTTTGTAGATATTATTAGGTTAAATTGTGGTAATTTTAATTTATTTTAATATTTTAAATATCATTATAATTTATCATTTATTAGGGTTATTTCACATCCTCTTTAGCGCTACTTAATTTTTGTGCTGTCTTTATATATATATATATATATATATATATATATATATATATATATATATATAAAGACAACACAAAAATTAAGTAGCGCTAAAGAGGATGTGAAATAACCCTAATAAATGATAAATTATAATGATATTTAAAATATTAAAATATATATATATATATATATATATATATATATAGCAAATGGAAATATTACTATATGTTCATTTGCATGTCTTAGACAGGTCTGCAACCCTGTCTTTCACCATTATCGCCCAGCACACAGCACTTCCACTGCAGCAAGGGATTCTGGGAAATGACATGCAAATGAGCACACGGTGCCACCTTTTGTCTCAAGCTCATATTACACAAGCAACCTTTAAGCCAATGCATGCTGCTTTAAACACAGCTTTTAAGCATAGGCTGGGGTGAGATGCAAACCCAGTAAACCCGCTCACAGACATGTTTCAACCTTGATGGGTATCATTATATATATATAAATGAATATATATATATATATATATATATATATATATATATATATATATATATATATATATATATAAATATAATAATATAAATATATATATATATATATATATATGTATATGTATGTAAAAATAGAAAACTACAATAAGCGCAATCACAATTAGACAAATAATGATATTTAACCACATATATAGGAGGGTATACTACCTCACAATCTAGCTTTCCCTGATTAAGTCTGCAGCCAAAAGGTCTACCGCTCCACGGGCTGGTATAAAGGAAAATCCAAACAAGAATGACCTAGGCGCAAGTAAAAACAAGAAGAAGACAAACATAGGGTAATACGTTCAAACAATTGGTCTATTCGATGGTACGATATGCACTTACAACAGGTAGAATAAAATCAGGCCTTGTATCCACTCTGGGATCAGGAACGATGAATGATGATCCAGGACAGCCAGCAGCAGCTCATCTACAGGAACCGTATCCTCGTGTGCAGTGTCACATATGAGAAGAGAAGTGGGACACATACATAGTGTAACACAGAGATCAGCCCCTGACGAAGCCGAAAGGAGAAACGCGTAGGGCGTGGTTTTTGATATAGTGAGAGTGAACACAGGACATTGGGGATATTAGCCAGCAATTTCTAGCTGTCTGGCAGTGATTTCTATCGGTGTACCTGCTCGGTACAAGTCTCCAATCAGTTGGTACAGGACGCAGACTTACACAGCGACCGGGAGATTTGGAGACGTAATCTCGCGAGGAGACGTGACGTCACCACGCAGCCGCGTGCAGGCGGACGGCCAGGGAGGAGAGGAGCAGTGAGCGAATGCGGAGAGAATCACAGACCAACCAGTGAGAGAGTGATTGAGGGGTAAAACACTCCATTATACCACTGGAGTAGCGTGAGTACTAACCAGCACATTAAGTGCGGTCTTAGAGACACAAGGCCCTTAATTACGGTTTTTTTTTGTTACAACTGTAATAGTACCCCGCTCTCAGAAGCACTGGACAACATTGGAAGTGACTAAACAAAAGACTCCATACCCCTGGAAGTTAGACAGTAACATTACATGTGGTTCTAAGGACATTGTGTTAAGAGTCTACTGGAGCTGTGTATAAGTCCACGGATACTTACCCCTGATGAGTGTGAGAAGCTCCAAATTCTCAAACGCTTTTACCCAAACTCACAAAGTGTGAGTATTTTACTTTATTGTCTTTTTATTAATTTTATAATAAACTGTGTTACACTATGTATGTGTCCCACTTCTCTTCTCATATGTGACACTGCACACGAGGATACGGTTCCTGTAGATGAGCTGCTGCTGGCTGTCCTGGATCATCATTCATCGTTCCTGATCCCAGAGTGGATACAAGGCCTGATTTTATTCTACCTGTTGTAAGTGCATATCGTACCATCGAATAGACCAATTGTTTGAACGTATTACCCTATGTTTGTCTTCTTCTTGTTTTTACTTGCGCCTAGGTCATTCTTGTTTGGATATATATATATATGTGTATATATATGTAACGGGTATTCCCTGTGAATACAGACGCTACTGGTGCTCATTTACCTGTGTGGCCCTCAGGAGCCTAAGCCTCTGCATGTAGAGAGCCTGAGGTACATATATATCACAATATCTCGTGGTGCAACGCCTCCACCTGGGAGGGATCCCGACAGAGTGGGAGGAGTCCCTCTCAGGACCTAACACAATAACACTCACTGGTATTAACAGAATGGTCTTTACTGAACACAAGCACATAAGTATATGTATACTCTATATGAATCACAACAAAGTGACACCCCCGCCCTTTAGGCATGCTTCTTGCATTGCTGTACAGTGTTGGTGCACTTGTAGAATGATACATGCCCGAGGCTCCGGCCCCGGGTTCCGCCAACTACAACAGAGTTTCCGTCCGGTCCGACGTCGTCATCCGCCACCGCGTGGGGTGAATTCCGACGTGGATAATATCACCGTAAGTCTCTGTGTCTTTGGTGACGTTCTGAGCCCAGAACCCACCTTGCAGGGCTGCGCTGCGTAGCACTGTGTCCCTGACTACCAAACAGATAATGGGGCAGAGTCCCTAACTAGGGCCTGTCCCTACAGCACAACAACTGGTATATGGCTCAGGACCTAACTGGGGCCTAGGGGGCTGTTGGCCTAATGCAGGGGGTCACAGACCCCTGCACTCACCTCCTACCCCTAGCTCTTCCTGTTCCTGACTCCAAGCGTGGGCCCAGCGCGCGAAAAGTATCAATTCCCTCAGCAGGGGATTCGGGCAACCCTATTGGCTCCCTGGCACCACTTGACCTAGCCCCCGGTGCACGCTGGGGGCTGTAGTCTTCTTGGGAGCTATTCTCCCATTGGCCGCCTCGCGCGCACCTCACCTGCACATGCGCGAGCTAACTGAGAGCCTCTGCCACTGTACTGCGCATGCGCGAGACAACAAAGATGGCGGCGCCCTTTACTACCGGGCCGCCGTGAAACCTCCGGAGCACCGGAGCGCTCCCTGCTCGGCCCCCACCTTTCTGAAAGGCCGACGGGTCTGCAGCTGGTCCCTGGCAGCACCCGCGATCACCCCCTGCATCGGAGGTACAAGGGGCCGGGGGGAACACCACTACACATATATATATATATATATATATATATATATATATATATATATAATCTGATTTACCCATTCCTTTCATGTGTCTATCTGGTATTTTAACATTGGCAAACTACCTCCCAAACAGACTGAGCAGCCAGCGACGCATCCAAAAGTACATTTTTTGAGTGCTTCACCAATTTGCTACAAAGACTCAGTGGGAGGTGACATTAATCATGACGTTTATCTGCACAACGATGAACCCGTGCCAGGGTTTTTCCTCAGACATTGGCAGGAGCATACACGCACATTATGGTTTGTGAACTAAAAGATAGCAGTTCAGCAAAGGTAATGAAGAAAGTGCTGTAATGTAACACATTCAGTGTTGTGTTCCCAACTTGAGTTCACCGAGGCCTGGAGACGGGATTAATGACAGGCCGGCTTTGTGTCTATACTGTCTGCAACAGAATTGAGGCGATTTTTTTTTTTTCACTCACCCAGGGAATAATTTGTCCAAATGAATAGGTCCATTCAAGGGCGAGAGTGCTTTGCTAATTGTATTTGAAAGAATAAAAGCAAACCACAAGTTGGCTTCCAACGGCAAGGAGAAAAAGGTTGCATGGTAACCCTGTACTGATAAAATTATTTCAGTCCGCAAACATTAATTAGAAAAGTCCTGGAAGGGATTGGGTGGCTTGAGTGCATTGTGTAGTGTGAAGACCCTTTCAATGCCAGCCGCTCCAGCAGGCCCAGAATGCATTGCTCGAAAAACGTTGCCGCAAATCAGGAAAAATCTATACATGGAAAGAATAAGTTGACGATTAGAAACAAAATACCAAGATGAATGATCTTTAATACTGGAATTTCCTCCGTGATTTAAAAAAAAAATGCCACTTTTTGTTTTTACTCTACAGACTTGAAAATAACAATATAGAAATTGATTATGAATGGCTCTATGCAAATGTTTTCTTCACGTACATCTCTTTTGCCTGCCTTTTCATGAATTGACTTACAGCTGTAGCCAATGTTGTTGCACCTGTTTGCTCCGCGCTGGGTCAAAGCTGACACGTCCTTTAATGCGGGATATGTTGCGGCGCTATTGAAAACAAACGGTGGTACCCGTGAACAATGAATACTGTACTATCTAAAATACTGTGGTGAAGCAGGGATATCCTTTAAACCCGAGCTGTTGGTAGCCCTTGAGGACTGAAGTTTCCACCCCTGAAATAAACAATGTGGTGTATATATCAAGCCCCTGAGGAAGTAGAGTGACATCTACGAAACGCGTAGGGCCAGTGGCACTGCCACTGTTTGATTGACTTTGGACTTATATGGTCGTTTGGCTTTGGAGCCCTGCTTTACATTCTGCCTGCCAGCTGTCCCTTTAAGACTACGGGTACTATCGCGCGCGGGCGCGCAGAGACTTCCCGTTGCTCCGGAGGAGGAAGTGAGGCGTGTGTCTACACGCGGTGTAGAGCTGTGGACCCCGCACACCAGCCTCCACGGCCGGTGATGTTCCGGTTACCATCATAAGGGACTGACTGGAGTTTGAGCCGCAGTGGAGCAGAGATCACACCCGGCAGGGAGATCATCTTTATCTAGGACTTGTTCCTACCATGCGAGTTTAAGCCTTGCTGTCTGTAAGTAGGGCTCCAATTTTTGTGTTCCAGATGACCTGCGGTCCTCAGTTTTGGCATAGTTCTTTTTAATAAATAGTTGTTTTAATTGTCGCTAGGATTCTTAATTGTCTGTGTATATTAGTTCAATACTGCTCACCCTACAGTGTTGCGCTATGATCTTTGTTTGTTTGTGTTTATTTCTTTGCATGGTCTGTCAAGCAAGTGTGCGGATCCCTTGAGGAATACAGGACATTCCACTGACAATTTGGCGCCAGGTTTTTTTCTTTATTTTGTGTTATTCTGTTAGTACTGACAGTATCACCGGGCAGCCATCCTTTATTAGAAGTTTTTTACTAATATCACACTGTGTTTTATACTTTAGCGCTAGTTCACATTTATTTTCACCATCTAAAATACTGTACTATCCAGAATTCCTGAAACTCACTAAGCATCTAGAATGTCGTGCTGTGTTGCGTTGTGCAAGTTTTACTGCTGTACGTGATACTGTGCTGTAATTCATACTCTGTTTCTCATTGGTCGGGAGTCAGGTGTGCACAGTAGCGTAGTAGTAATGTAGTAATTTGCATAGTAGCAATGCATATTCAGCAATGTATTCCCATCCTGACCATTTCTCATTTTCCGAGGTTGTGGTGTGTGCATATTTTGGCCAAAGGATGGATAGCTAGCATGAGATCCTTGGAAATGTATATCTTTATTTATATAGCGACATCCATGTACATAGCGCTCTACAGCAGTAAGGCACGTGATATCATAGGAATAAGTGCTTCAACATAAAAGTAGACAGGAAACAGACAGAAGAAGGGGGTTCGTAAGTGCCTTTACAAGGGGTCATGGTAAGTGCATATGAGATAGTATCAGCCAGCGTAGCTACCCAAATGTTTCACTAAACAGACCAGGGGGGCAGAAGAGCACAGAAGACTACACAATAGTGTGGTGCCCTTTCAATGTAATATGAGAACACACATATACAAACACAAAAAACAATCATATGAAAATCAGTGGGTGTAAATATATCTGTCAAAAAAAATCACCATAGCAATGAACCATGTGGAGTGGGACGCTGGGTACACTAAGGAGAGCGGCGACTGCTGCAGGCTACGACTGGGGCCATGGTACCGCAGACCGTGCGCTGATCAAACAGACTGCCTTAAGGCAGTGTTCACGTCCAGGTGGTGTGCTGGCGCGTGCACGCGGAAGCGGGAGGGGGCGCGCGTTGCGCAAGAAATCAGTTCAAACTGATTTCTTGGCGCGACAGGTCGGTCAAGTGACCGTTTTGCCCAATGAGGGGAAACCAGCTCTGTGACGACCCTAGGAATGCACCCTACGGCCCGTCCACTATGGCCAGGGAAAGCACCCAAGCGGCCTTGACCCCGCTGCCTACTACAGCGTCCGCACGGACGAGAGCCCTCCCCTCAATGGCGCCGGGCCCGCTGCGAAGGGGGGCCGCAGCGCTGGGGCGAGAGCTGCTCCTGCTCTCAATAGAATTGAGAGCAGGACTCACGTCGAGCGATACGGCACGCCCCCCGGCGGTTCAGCCAATGAGGGCAAACCTGCTGGGTGACGTCATGGCCGCGCCCCCATCACTCCCCCGCCATGCCCCCCCCCCCCGTCTCTACCTGCAGTGAGCTGCAGACCAGGTAATCGGCTGCACGTGCCGCCAATCTCGCGGGCGCGCGTTGCATTGGAGATACCGGGGCCTTAGCCTAACACACCAGCAGGAGACCGCTGCAGGATAACACACCAGCAGGAGACCGCTGCAGCCTAACACACCAGCAGGAGACCGCTGCAGCCTAACACACCAGCAGGAGACCGCTGCAGGAGAATGCTGCAGTCTACCACACCAACAGGAGACCGCTGCAGCCTAACACACCAGCAGGAGACCGCTGCAGCCTAACACACCAGCAGGAGACCGCTGCAGCCTAACACACCAGCAGGAGACCGCTGCAGCCTAACACACCAGCAGGAGACCACTGCAGCCTAACACACCAGCAGGAGACTGCTGCAGCCTAACACGCTGCAGGAGACCGCTGCAGGACACCGCTGCAGCCTAACACACCAGCAGGAGACCGCTGCAGGAGACCGCTACAGGCTAACACACCAGCAGGAGACCGCTACAGCCTAACACACCAGCAGGAGACCGCAACAGCCTAACACACCAGCAGGAGACCGCTGCAGGCTAGCACACCAGCAGGAGACCGCTGCAGGCTAACACACCAGCAGGAAACCGCTGCAGCTTAACACACCAGCAGGAGACCGCTGCAGGAGAACGCTGCAGGCTAACACACCAGCAGGAGACCGCTGCAGGATAACACACCAGCAGGAGACCGCTGCAGGATAACACACCAGCAGGAGACCGCTGCAGGCTAACACACCAGCAGGAGACCGCTGCAGGATAACACACCAGCAGGAGACCGCTGCAGCATAACACACCAGCAGGAGACCGCTGCAGGATAACACACCAGCAGGAGACCGCTGAAGGAGACCGCTGCAGGCTTACACACCAGCAGGAGACCGCTGCAGGCTAACACACCAGCAGGAGACCGCTGCAGGCTAACACACCAGCAGGAGACAGCTGCAGGCTTACACACCAGCAGGAGACCGCTGCAGGCTTACACACCAGCAGGAGACCGCTGCAGGCTAACACACCAGCAGGAGACCGCTGCAGGATAACACACTAGCAAGAGACCGCTGCAGGATAACACACCAGCAGGAGACCGCTGCAGGATAACACACCAGCAGGAGACCGCTGCAGGATAACACACTAGCAGGAGACCGCTGCAGGATAACACACCAGCAAGAGACCGCTGCAGGATAACACACTAGCAGGAGACCGCTGCAGGATAACACACCAGCAGGGACTCTGAGCTCACATGCGGATTTACAGAGCCTATCTGGTAATTGCATTTAAATTTTTAGGCGTTGGTCCATGTACCTTCATCTTAATCTTCCTTTTTATGGTCTTTTCTTTCATTAATTTGTCATATTTTCTGACAGATATATTTACATTCACTGATTTTCATATGATTGTTTTTGTGTTTGTATACTGCTGCGGCCGAGTTTATTCGAGCATTTGCCCGTTCTCGGCCGCAGCAGTTACCTGGCGCGCGCCGGAGGGTGCCGGGCGCGCGCCGAAGCAGCGGAGGAGAGGCCCGCCGATCGTGGCTTCCCCCTCTCCTCTCCGGGTCCGCCGGGTCCCCCGGAACCCCCTGCCGCCGTCCCCCACATCGCGGGACACCAGGGCTCCCTCGGGGAGCCCTGGACCCGCGTGCAGGGGGCGCAGGCACCCGATGACGCGTGACCGCGCATCGGTGACGCGCGGCACGCCGAGGGGAAGCCACTTGCAAGCCGGGAAATCTCCCGGCTTGCGGAACTGGCCACACTTCAATAAAGTGTGTCGCCAGTGTATGTATATTCGCATATTAAATTTAAAGCGTGCCACACTATTGTGTTGTCTTGTGTGCTGTTCTGACCCCCTCGTCTCATAGTGTCTTCGGACTACGAGAGGTTCGGTAACACCTCTTGAAGGAGATTGCACATACACCATTCGACTTTACCCGGGACTATAGAACTTTTCACATTTCTAGAACCATTCAGCGTACCAGTGCAATAAGGTTACCCCTCTGTTTCACTAAAGAGGTGTGTTTTAAAATGGGTCTTAAAAATGGAGAGGCATTTTATGAAATAGTATTCCAGTAGGTGAAGGAAACTCTCTACTGTATCTTCTCCCGGCTCAATGTTGGGTACGGTTTCACCGGCCCATATTCCGTATGCTGCAAAGTCGCTTTCCTGTGGTCTACAAAGTTCTAGTTCAATTCATTTGTATGGTGCTGAACTCTTCTCCAGCACTGGGG
The DNA here is from genome assembly GCF_040206685.1 of Ascaphus truei. Taxonomy (NCBI): domain Eukaryota; kingdom Metazoa; phylum Chordata; class Amphibia; order Anura; family Ascaphidae; genus Ascaphus; species Ascaphus truei. The sequence goes on along the minus strand of NC_134483.1, from coordinate 48,605,728 downwards.
AGCATCTTCACAGTATATAGAAAAGGGTCAGCAAGAGAGTACTATTTTAGCAGCTTTAGTCATTTAGAAAAGCGGTGCGCAAACTGAGGGACGGGAGATTTGTCTGGGGAGGGGGGCGCGGGCTGTTGCAGAGGTCTCGCGCTGTTCCCCACGGCATTTAAATGAAATGCCTGGGGATCGCGTGAGGCCTCTGTAACAAGAAAACTTACTGTGATTCAGACGCTTGTGGCGCGTCTCCATGGCAACGCGGCGTCATATGACGCCGCGGGGTCGTGTGATGTCACAGGCATGAAACGTGACCCCGGAGCGTCATTTCACACACCGGCAAGGTAGGGGGGGAGCAGTCAAAGATTGTGCTCCCCTGATTTAGAATACTACATTATCAGATGGTTACACAATTACATAGTAGATGAGGTTGAAAAAAGACGTACGTCCATCAAGTTCAACCTATGCTAAATTTAGAAGGCAGTGTTGATGTTGCTTCATTAAGGCACCTGAATGGCAATTCTGATACAATAAATAGCTTTAAAAATCACAGTAAACTTCAGCAGAAATGCCCCTCCAGATCCTCATTTGCATTCTCATATGAAGAATCTTGTGCAGTTACAGTGTGCTATACATCATAGCATTCATAATTCAGGTCTCTTGTATTTGGCATGTGAATGAACAATGAAGACCTTCTTATGCACTTGAAGGGAGAATACATGCGTTAGGGATGTATGAGCGGGACTGGATTTAACTCTAGCCTTCCAAGGGGACACAACTCTGACTTCAAAGAAAACCAAATCAACTGTGATTATCACTGAGTCTTTGCAAAGTCAAATGAAGCATTGCAGCAATAAAATAGTAGAGGGCTACAATCTTATAGTTGTCCAACAACTTGGGAACATTGAGGTAATGGTATTAGGAATTCTATAAGAAAATATTCCATTATTTGTCTCTTAATCATAAAACCGTTAAACAAGATGAGAGACATACAGTCAATTATGGTGTTGACAGTTTTGTGTTTCTTGATTGATTTGACATCATTGCAGGCATTAACAGCTTTACACTATGTCAGAGCATTGGACATACGGCAGATAAAGTCACTTATATGATGTTTTATGGTAAAGGTGCAAGTCCTTGTTAAACTTCATGCCTGTATGTTTAATTTGATGTATTCTTAACACCGTTCTGTCCGATATTAGCTTGCCCATAGTTGGCTAACTAGAATGTCCTCCAAATTAAATCCTGGTATTGTCATCACACTTTGGGAATGCTCAGTGGAGCCCAACCTACGTCATCAACATTGGCATCATACCAGATCTAGCGATCGGAAAGGGAAGTCCATATGATATGCATACATTTTTGTGGAGGAAGAGCTGAAGCCCAAAGATAGTGTTACACAGCTGTATTAAAGAGACAAATGTTATCTATTAACTTTGGAACAGGCTCAATGAAACATGCAGCAGCAACCGACGGTTTACTAGGGAGTGATGGTGAATCGAGACCAGGCTTATCATTCCCCAGCGAGCAAACATAGGATTAAGTAGAAGAACCCTAATCAGCAGCTAAAAACACATTTGTGGTATTTCTGACAAAATGAGAATTGTAGCTTTTAAGATTTTGTCTTAAAAATTATAACATTAAAGAAACTCTCTCTCTCTACAGTTTTTACACAATAATTCCCAACTCGTCAGACTACCAGTAAACATAAGTAATTATTATGACTGTTATAAACTCTCCTGGTCATCCAGCTGAAGTCCTTTGCTGCCAAAGGCCGCGCTTATAGTGCCGGCAACACGACATCGCCCGAAAAAAAATGCATTGCCGTCGCCGCCGCGTGCGTTTACAGTAAGCGCGACGGCAAAAATGCGACGGGGCGCCGGCGCGAAAACTGGTAGCCTTCAAAATTTGATTTTTCAATGGCTGTTTCCTCACGTGACGGCCCTTGAACCAATCAAATGGCCGGAAACCCGCGGCGACGACGGCGACGCCCAGTGAAATAGAACTTTCGCCGACGAGTGATGTCTCCCATCGTGTCGCCATCGACGGCACTATAGGCGCGGCCTAAGTGTTCAGCAATGATTTTGGCAGTCTGGTTGTGAAGGATTAAATCCAAAATAATAGGTTGATTTTACTGTACAGCCACCTTACAGACGAGACCACAACTATTCTAATGCTTGCCTTAAACTAGCCCGGTTACATTCTGGTATGTGCTGGGCTTGTTTAAGGCAAGTTTAAGGCATTTCTGCATTGACTAATAACCCATAGGATTAAGACAGTAGGGGTCCCTGGCAGCCCCATTCCGTTTGAATGGGGCTGCCAGGGACCCCCTGCTGTTAATCTGATAGGCCATTAGTAAATGCAGAAATGCTGGGGCTAGTTTAAGGCATGTATTCAGAATGTACCTGGGTGTACCTGGGTCTTTTTGGCGATGTGTGTGTTAGAATAGTCGCAGTCTCTGCTGTAACTTATCCTATTTTATTCTCATCACATTGTTGATTGAGAAATCTCCCAGAAGTGTAATAATTTTTGCAGGTACTGTCATATACAGTACAGCTGCCATTTTGTTGTTGTAAATATTGGGTGAGATCTCATCCCTGAGAGCTTGCTCTGCTCATGTCATCTTTGTGCTCAAAGTGTTCAGACCGTAATCTTATGTTGTATAAAACCTTTTGTCCGATCCTTTAAAAAAAAATAAAACAACAAAGAAACTGTATTATAAAAATAATCACATTTTATTGGTATTTTTGTTATGGTAAAATTCCTATTTTTAGGCTTTCCGGTCTAAATTAAAATAAACTGTGAAACGTCAAAAATGTGGATGTAAATTGTAGTGGAAAGTTTAGTAGGCTGAGTGCTGGTAATTTATTGCATCTTCATTCTAAATTGGTAAGTGGGATTGAACTGTGCAATGTTTTTTTGCCCTTTAAGATGCTGTAATTGCTGTTAACATGTTCAGAGAGATACCAGGGAAAGACAAAATGCAGCCTGCTTATCAAATAAAGCCGGCACACAGTTAAGTAAAAGTACTTATTGCGTCAGTTCGGATTTTGCAAGACTCTGTATCGCTTTATCACCCTGAGCTACTGAATTCTTTAAGGATTTGCTGCCCATTAAGTGCACTGAGGAGATTAACCTTACATAACAGCATTAAAATGACTTTGCATTGAACAGTGCAAAGTATTCACGGCAAGAAATGAAAGCGGCGTTCCCATAATCTGGGCACTACGCTAAATGACATTTTCAAATTTGTTGCTACTCGTTTCTCTTTGTTTTAACATTGCGATGAACATGATTATATCATATCCGCAGACCTGGGTAAGGTTTTACAAAATATCCACATGGCACAATTACACTTCTAAAAATGTGCACTGTTCTTCACACAAGGAAATGGCATGTCTGATTGTCTCATATCATTTTTCATACACAAACTACACTCTACAAAACTATGGGTGTCCTAAAGTAAGATAATGTACTGTAGTGGCTGATTTAGTCCAGATACTGCACATATGTGGCATAAAATGTAGCACCAAATATGCTCGCGATACTCTCCGTATCTCCTGAATGATGGTTTGCTCCCAAAGCTTCAAAAAGTAGCACAAATAAGAAATGTAAATGTACATTTCTCTACACCAGGGGTCTCAAACTCCGTCCTCTAGGGCCACCAACAGGCCAGGTTTTATGGATATCCCTGCTTCAGCACAGGTGGCTCAATCAGTGGCTCAGTATTTGACTGCCTTTGACTGAGCCACTGATAGAGCCACCTCTGCTGAAGCAGGGATATCCATAAAACCTGGCCTGTTGGTGGCCCCTGAGGACGGAGTTTGAGACCCCTGCTCTACACAGTACACGTTATAAAATGAAAGGGTAACTCAGAGATACAATGGGAGGCTAGAAAGGGTGTAAATTAGATGACCAGAGGAAAAAGGAGCGGGGCTGTTATTGAAACAACTACTCTCACCCTGGTAACTTCTGCAACTACTAGGGCTCTTAAGAACTACAGAAACCAGATGTCTCTTTGATCTCCTGCTGAAACTTTCAGAGACGTGGGGATTACAGCAGCCCCTGAGGTGAGTTCCCAAAATATAATTGCCGAATCATTGAAGTACTTTGTTGCAAATCAGTACGTATAGCGATACCCGATTTATAATGTAGTAACAGCTATAATCTCTCATATTTCATGAGAGAGAACCTGTTTGCTTCCAGATCCTGCCATCCGAGCGCTGTACGTCATTGCTTAAACATGGGAATAGATTGGCCCTCCATTTACATATTATCATGCAGTATTTGCTATGTTTATTGGTTACAATACAAACCAGAAACCTTAAACATAGCATTTGCAAACATTCAATTTCAATTGATTTATATATATATATATATATATATATATATATATATATATATATATATATATATTTTTTTTTTTTATTGGACTAACAATTTATGTCATAGGACAAGCTTTCGAGAGTTATCCTCTCTTCTTCAGGTCAAGCAATACTGATATACAAAGGCCATTGAATCCTTTGTATATCAATATTGCTTGACCTGAAGAAGAGAGGATAACTCTCGAAAGCTTGTCCTATGAAATAAATTGTTAGTCCAATAAAAAAGGTATCACCTAATACTGAAGAACTCATTTATTCTGCACTATCGCAACTGGACTAACACGGCTATTTTCTGCTTTATATATATATATATATATAAACAGGCATACCCCGGTTTAAGGACACTCACTTTAAGTACACTCGCGAGTAAGTACATATCGCTCAATAGGCAAACGCCAGCTCACGCATGCGCCTGTCCGCACGTCCTGAACAGCAATACCGGCTCCCTACCTGTACTGAAGCTGTGCACAAGCAGGGAGACTATAGAGCCTGTTACACATGCGTTTATTACATCAGTTATGCACGTATATGATGATTGCAGTACAGTACATGCATCGATAAGTGGGAAAAAGGTAGTGCTTCACTTTAAGTACATTTTCGCTTTACATACATGCTCCGGTCCCATTGCGTACGTTAATGCGGGGTATGCCTGTATATATATATATATATATATATATATATATATATATATATATATATATATAATGAATAGACGATACCGTTCTGTGGCTAACTAAATGCTTTTATTTGTGCGAGCTTTCGAGATACACTGATCTCTTCTTCCGGCGATGTTACAATGACTGAAGCCAGAAAAAGGGTTTTAACTTTAAAACAGTGCATACTGGAATGTTATCTGTGATTGAAGTTTATCCCTTCCCCCTGTGCAGTATGCGTTTTATGACTTGAGGTGTTAAATGGTCCCTGAATGTTGTTGATGTAAGAGTGTGTGTGCGTGTATGTGTATATGTAATATACATAGGTAAAGAGCACACAGTGTATTCAGCACTCTACAAAAGGTGTGTGTGGAGTGAGAGTGTATATCAATGGTGTGGGAATGTAAGAGGCTGTGGCATGTGGATACTATGTGGTCCCTATTGGTGTATAGGGATGGAATAACATGGAGTATATGTATGTGTAAGAGACAGCTGTGTGTTTATATATATATATATATATATATATATATATATATATATAGCGCAGTATGTATGGACATGGCCATTGGCACTCATGGGAAGAGAGTTCTCTCATGTCAGTAATGACTCATAAAACTTCGATCTCGGTTTAGGCCATCGCTAAGTGTCCCGAACAGTTGCATAAATTTGTATTCATGCAACCGTCTCTCTTTCGGTGTTCTAAGATTACCTTTGTGTATGGCCACCTTCAGATCGTTCATCTTTTAGCCAGAGTCAGAGAAATGTTCGCCGACAGGACTGTCTCTTGTTCCGCGTGTGATGCTGTGACGATGCAGATTCATTCTCTTGTTTAGCCCCTGTCCCATCTCACCTATGTAGTAGCAGCCCCCTGGTCATTTCATGCACATGATGAGGTACACGACATTGCTGGAGGAACAGGTGAACCTTCCTCTGATTTTGTACTCCAGATTCCTGTGTGGTATTTGTATTTTACCCGCTGTGTGGAGCATTGCGTAGGTTTTGCATCTTGTGTCCTGACATGGTGTTGTCCCGCATTCAATGTATCTCGAAAGCTTGCACAAATAAAAGCATTTCGTTAGCCACAGTACGGTATTGTCTATTCAGGGCAGATACCGCTACATACATATGTGTATATATATATATATATATATATATATATATATATATATATATATATATATATATAGTCAAGGTATGGAGATTTGCACTCACGTTTTGGTATACGAGGCAGATGCTTGTCCCATATGTAGTATATAGACGTGTGGTGACCAGGGGATCCTGATAACCAAAAGAAGACAGCACACTGCAAAGTTAGTATCAAAAAAAGTGTATTGCGTGACACAGGGCCGCCAACGTTTCGGTCGTCCCAACGGGACCTTCCTCAGGGCAGTGCACCCACAGACTGACACAAGCACCCATATATACCCCTTAAAACATAATAAAAAACACCTGAAAACAATCATGAAAATCCAAATTGCAATCCCAGGTACAACCCACAGTGTTTCACAGCCAATCCAACATGCTGATACTGATCAGCACCAATGAAACAACTTAATCTAAACCCTTGTATAATTGGTCACATGTTATATCTGTGCTGTCCATATAGTGACGTCACAGTACATCCTGTTTATGTCTTGGTAACCATGACTACATAATGCATACTGTTACACTTAGATACACATAAATCCTGAACTGTGTAAATACATATACAGTGATACAGGAAGCAGCTGCCCGCCATTAACGGTGCTGATCAGTATCAGCATGTTGGATTGGCTGTGAAACACTGTGGGTTGTACCTGGGATTGCAATTAGGATTTTCATGATTGTTTTCAGGTGTTTTTTAGTATGTTTTAAGGGGTATATATGGGTGCTTGTGTCAGTCTGTGGTGCACTGCCCTGAGGAAGGTCCCGTTGGGAGGACCGAAACGTTGGCAGCCCTGTGTCACGCAATACACTTTTTTTGATACTAACTTTGCAGTGTGCTGTCTTCTTTTGGTTATCAGGATCCCCTGGTCACCACACGTCTATATATATTTATATATAAATATATAAAAGAGCCACCATTGTTATATATATACACAAAAACCTTAAACATAGCATTTGCAAACATTCAATTGGTTATATATATATATATATATATATATATATATATATATATAAATATATATATATATATATATATATACATATATATATATATATATATATATATATATATATATATATATATATATAAAACCAATTGAATGTTTGCAAATGCTATGTTTAAGGTTTCTGGTTTGTGTATATATATAAATATGGTGGCTCTTTTCCATAGAAACACTAACATTTAGGTTAGAACTACCAGTTTCTAAAAGGCAAACCTATCTATGTTTAAGCACAAAGAGTAATACATTTCATAGCAATGTTTGGTTAATGAGCAACTTGGTTAAACCGTGGGGAAAAAACCCGAACTATATTAATAATATATTCTGTTTACAGTCCCCAGACCATGGGGCCTATGCAGAGAGCAGCGCTATTTCGAAATTCGCCATTTTTTGGAGAAAATCGCGCAGAAAGCAGCAGAAAATGGCGAGTTCCGAAAAACGCGCCAATTTTTCTTTTCTATTTGTAAAACTCGCCTCGCGGCTGGCGAGAACCTCAATCTCGCCAGTTTTAAAAATATCCGTATGCAGAGAGGCGCGAACGGCATCTAGCGGCTGTTCGCGCCAATAAAATGGCGCGATTGTCTCCGTTTTGCCTCGCCAGAAAAAACTGCCGCTCGCGGCCATTGCAAAGGGAAAAAAAAAGGCGCGAATTTGTTTTAACACATTTCTGAAGCGCGCATCTCGCCAATTTAAACTCGCCACACGCATCCATGTTAAACATAGCAGAATTCGCACTTTTCTGCATATGGAGAATAAAACTCTCCAAAAAAGCTACTTTTTAATAAATTCGCCAATTTTCAAATTCGCTGCTCTCTGCATAGGCCCCCATATCTCTTGCATATTTCTGTGTGCCTTGCATACCTTACAAACCCATATCTGTTCATATCGCTAACAATGATAAATATTGTAAGAAGCTTGGACATTTGCAGAATGCAGATTTAAATACAGGCTTTACTGTATGGTTTATTTTTTCAACAATCTAGAATATCCACATAACGATTTTAAACTTCATACCAGACATTTCTAAAGGAACAGTTACAAATACTTACAGTGCATACAATTAGCATTTGGCAGCAGATAAAGATTACTTAGCCCACCTAGTCCATTTCCATATCTCCTGCAAAACCTCAGACCACATTTGATGCTTGGCTTCCGTTTGTATTTAGCCTGGTCTGCATGCATTTGTTCATTTCCTTACTGTATTAGTTCTACCACCTCTGCTGCGAGGTTATGCCATTATCCCATCACCCTTTCCATGAAGTACTGCTTCCTCACATTCCTCCTGAGCCTCTCATGAATGAGAGAAGGAGCGGCTCAGTGAGTAAAGATACTGACTATGGCACTGAGTTTGAAGCAGGGGAACCTGGTTCAATTCCTGGTGTCGGCTACTTGTCACCTTGGGCAAGTCAACTTATCTCCCTGTGCCTTAGGCACCAAAAAAACATAGATTGTAAGCTCTACGGGGCAGGGACTGTGTCTGCAAAATGTCTGTATAAAGCACCATGTAAAACTAGCAGCGCTATACAAGAACATGCTATTATTATTATAGTCTGCCACCCTTCAGCTTCAGAGCATGACCTCCTTGCTCTACTGTATCACCTCTTTTTTTCTGTGAAATATGCTTCGCTCCTGTTGTGTTGAAACCCTTTATGTACAGTATGTAAACGTTTCTAGCATATCACCCCTCTCCATTCTCTCTTCCAAGCTGTACATATTATGGTCCTTCAGTCTTTGCTGATGAGTTTAATGGTGTAGACCATATACTATACCTTCTTAGTAGCCGTTCTGTGCACAATCTCTCATTTATTTATATTGTTCTGGAGATATGGTCTCCAGAACTAAACACGATATGCTCGGGGAGGTCTTACCCATGATCTATAAAGTGGCACTGGTATCACCACAGGTACCGCTCTCTTGGTCTTGTACGTGGTCACTTTTAATTAAGAAACGATAATTAAGTGTGCGGTACTACAGCACTGCCAATGAATGAAGCTTGGACACTTCTTAGCATATTAAACAGTAGCCATTGGGCTGGCATTTGGCATCAACTCAAACTAACTACCAATAAAAAGTCATGCCAGATGCTTGTGTATTAATAGACGACTTAAAGTGGCATTAATAGAGAACTACAAACAAGATAAACATTTTGTCCTACACTTCAGACTGTGCATAAGGCTTTTTATTTTTTATTTTTAAAGTCACATTTTACCTTTGATAGCTGGATAGCATTGAATTAGAGAAAGCACATATTTGCATTAATGTGTCAAGCTACAATTTTCCAGGCCTGGAGAGGAGTGAGATAAACTGTGGTTAGAACAGCTACATAAAATCTAAAACAATGAACACATTTCTTAGGCCTCGGCCAGGCTCCCTGCTTGCTCGCTGAGGCGCAGGGAAAGCGGGTGCTTTCCCTGGCCTTGCGGTTGCTTACCGCACGCGCCGTCAGGGGGCGGGCCGGGGGTGGGCACGTCACTGGCCGGGGGCGGGCCAGTGACGTCACGGAGCTGGTTCGCCCTCATTGGGCGAACCGCTCACGTGACCGGCCTGTCGCGCCGGCAAGCGGGGAAATTTTAAATTCCCCTAAGACCTGCGCTTCCGCGCGCTTGCGGAAGCGTAGACGAGCCCCTACTAAAGCCGCTCTAATTGCGGCTGTAGGGGCTCAGTGCTGAGCGGGAGCGCGCGGGAGCGCGCGTCAGCGCGCTTCCGCCAGCAATCAGGGAACATGGCCGAGGCCTTAATTATGATGCAGGTTCAAATAGAATAAAAAGTCTAAATGACTATTTGTCAAGTTGCACTTTTTAGGTGCATGGCACATAATCGTTAAGCACCAGTCTAGGACTTGCTTCAGTTGAATTACATACTTTGCCAGTACTGTATGTTCCTTGTTGATTATTGGTAAGTTGCTACTGTAACACATTACTGTATGTGTCTGATTGTACTATAACCATGAAGCTAGAATATGCTTTGCCATGCTTGCAAATGTTGTGTTTGTCACTGACATTTATGTAACTCGTGTCATTTGCTTAAAGTTAAACAACTAGTTCAGGGGTGGCTAACTCCAGTTCTGAAGGGCCACCAACAGGTCAGGTTTAAAGACATCCCTGCTACAGCACAGCCACCTGTACTGAAGCAGGGATATCCTTGAAACCTGACCTGTTGGTGGCCCATGAGAACTGGAGTTGGCCACCCGTGAACTAATGGATGGGAAACTATTTTCCTTGCAGCCCACAAGAGCATGTTATAGTGCAGAGTAGACAGTTTCGTACGTGCGCTAGAGCAGTGATGGTATGTTGAGCGTGATCCAGAATCAGCAGACATTGAGTGGGAGCAATCATTAAACAAACACATCTTTGAATTGAAAAAAAAAAAGTCCCTGTTCCCCAATCATAATGAGAAAACAACAGTTTAACATCTACTAAGATGCGTAATACAAACGTTTTATCAATGGCATTGATTCCCCAGAGGAACACTGTACAGGTATTTCTAGCATGGAACACACTACATTTTCAATATCGTATGTGTTTTTTTCTTTCTCTCTATTACTTTTTATGATCTTAACACAAACTACAAGTCAGGATTATTATCTTCAGAAATATAGATGTAGGTAGACGGTCATTTTTACAATTTATGCAATTTTTTTTTAAGGAGAACGTTTCTCTTATGTTTTATGCTCTAGTACTCCTATTTATTTGTTTTCTAAATGGTAAAAGTATTCCTGAAATCCCTTCGAACTCACCTCTTAAATGCAGCATTTCAATAGCCCAGACTCGTGGCTACTGTCCCACACCCACAGTCACTCCTACCAACCACTGTGGACAAGCACTGCCATCTACTGCTCTTACTCCCTCACCTGCAGTCCATGTAAGTCTCCCAACATACAGTACCACACAGATTGTAAGCTCTCCTGGGCAATGATTTCCTTTCCTATTGTCTGACTTTGTTGCACATATTATATAAATACAGATATACATACATACAAATATATTTATACACTGCGTGGTGCGTATTAGTATCAGATATAGGGAAACTCCAAAAGTTATTCTGGTTTTCGTAGACCCCAGAATGGCGATTAAAATCTGATATTGTAACTACTGCACAGTTTTTAATTAACAAATTTAGCTCACAGTACCAACTAGTTATTTAAATTCTACAAATGTCATTTGCTGACAAATATAGAAACGATGACCAAAAAAATCCCCAGTGCCATAAAGCCTTTCTTGCTCGTACATATGTTTTGGAGCGGGACTCCATCAAACCATTCTTATACGTTTTCCACACTCCGTTTTCAATTGGAATTTAA